>NC_056730.1:444839363-444916882 GCF_019279795.1 Protopterus annectens
AGTCCCGTACTGTTGGCCTGTACTTCAGAGATGTAGATGCCACAGAACAGTGGTCCCAGGACTGAACCCTGAGGTACTCCACTTGTCACCTGCCTGGAGTTGGATTTGGAGTCAGTTACATCTACAGTTTGGTTTCTGTCAGTAAGCAATGTGGCAAACCATCGAGTGGCATAGGGATGTATGGCTGGATTAGTATGTTAATGTATGTTTCCATACTGGGGGATGGTGTTTAAGTGCTTGACGAGGTCTACATAAGCTTTGTGGACCACCTTACCCTCTTCAACAGCTATGCAGACTGAGTCAAAGCAGTCAATGAGGTTCAAGAGAGAAGACTGGCCCTCCATGACCCCAATCTGTGTGGGGTCCAGTGTTTGTGGGTTGCCAGTATCTGCGTTCAAAGATTCCATGATAATGCATTCCATTGCTATACAGATCAGGCTCGTCAGACTGATGTGACTGTAATTCTTGGGATCCAAGGTGGGTCCCCCCTTGGGTAGTGGGATAACTGCAGCTGTGTGCCACTCAGTGAGCACCAGGCCTGATGTGAGGCTATGATTACACATGACAGTTAGGTGAGTTGCCATTTTATTTTATAGTTCATGTAGTCCACAGCCCAGGATATCATCTGGTCCAATGGATGCTGTATTCTTAGCTGTGGATAGTGCAGTTTCTACCTGTGTGGCCATGATTACTGGGCATTGGAACTCATTTCGTATTGACATAGGCCCTTTTGGGTTAAGAGGGGGTTGAATGTGGCACTAAATCAATCTGCCAGGATATTGGCCAATTCCGTGGGAGATGTCTATGTAATGCCATTTTGCTGTAGCCCAGAGCACTTCTGAGCATTGCCAGTTAGATTCTGGACATAACTATAGAATGCTTTGTGGTTGTCTGTGGAATCTTTGGCAATTATAGTTATATAACCAGCTTTGGAAGATTCCATGAGGGATCTCAACTTCCTACTGGGGTGGGTAAGGGAGTTGTTTGCATCCTTGGAATATCCGTTTTCCTTCAACAGTGTCTACCTTATGTTGTGTACTCTGTTCATGGCAGGACACCTCCAGACTGGCCTGCTTATTTGGGAGGAGAGCATCATGGCTCTATGTGGGATGTCAGGAATCATGCACAAGTGGATGTGCTCATACAGTGCCTTAAGGCAGGATTCATCAGTTGAACTGTCAGCTCCTGTCTCCATGGGTGTCACAAACATTGTCACATCTGCCTTCAGTAACATGATGTTGGCTGTGGAGAGGTCTTTTATAGACAACTGTATATACATTCCTTTCACATGTTCTGTTTGATTAGCCTATGGTGGGATTACTTTGGTGAAACCTCAGTCTTGTGTATTGCTGTGATGGCTTAGTGGTTAGCTACTGTGACTGCAGTGTACAGGGTCCTGAGTTCATGACCTACAAAGGCAGGTTATTTTTGTTCTGGCCAGAACAGCTGTTAATGCATACAGACTACTTAGGGCAATTTAGGTTAGTCACACACAATACAATTCAAATGCCCTACTTTGGCAATCCTGCTGATTTCAATGACTGTGAAGTGCACCTTTGGGGCAAGAATACTCCAGCAATCTCTTTGGTGTGTGCTATAACAGTGTAATGCTGTAGTATGATATAGAACTCGGGTAGGGGTTCTATTCTCTCACATGGGAGTTGTGAATGCTTTTGTGTCTGTCCTATGCCTGTGTAGGGAGCAATGCATGTTTGGCTAGTCACACTCACTACAACTCATTCACCCTACTTTGGCACTCCTGCTGATGTCACTCACTGTGAAATAAACCTTTGGGGAAAGAGTACTCCAGTAATCTCCGTGGCGTGTTCTATAATTGCTTAGTGCTGTAGAGTAAGAACAAGTTAGGTAGGAGGTCTAATCCCAGATGTGACAGGTGTGTGTTAATGTGTTGATGTTTGTCAGTCATGTCCTATGTGGAGGTGGTTGCGAGTGTGTATCAACTGGACTCAATGTTCATTGGGTTTTTCAAATCTCTTATATGCTGCCCCTAGTATATATCACAATATCCACCGTGCAGGGATGACAGATGTGATATCAGTACATAGTCAGTCAGGGGTTTGATACCCTGGACTGGTAGGTATGTGACACAAACACGCTTACCTTTTACTCTCCCAATCCACCCTGGCTTATCTTTGCCTCTGTCTGCCTCTGTCACACCCTCTCTTGTGGATGTGGAAACTTGCACCTGCTTGGCATAGGCAACGGCATGTGTATTGTCAGTGATGCTCATAATCAGCTGATGGCCTCTGCACGGATTACAGCCATCCTCTACCTGATTGCATGTGGAACAGCTGTGGTAACATTCCCATAGACAATTGCATGGGAACACATCCCAATTTCTAGGAACATCATGTTGGTGATGGGCCATTTCATTCACTGCGACAAGGAACTAGATCTGTTGTTTGGAAAACAGCATCACAGATGGAGTGAGGACTTGCCTCTGACAGCATACACTGTGGAAACAGGCCAACACACAGGAGGGGGATGTGCCTGTCTTGACTACAGACTGTAAGTGCTGATATACTGCAGTTGGGGTAATACTGGTTTAACAGGGTGTGTGTGGATATGGCTGTCCTACATGTTTTAATACTTGTCATGTCAGTGCTGTGTTTATGGGGAATCCCCATCTCTAGGGTCATCTGCAGACTGGGCAGTGTGCGGTGCCTTGTGTTACCCACAGAGCACATATCTTTCAACTGCAGAAGGCAGTGTGAGGATTGCAGTCAGTAGATGGTGACAGCCGGGAGAGTTACTGACGTCATATCCCTCATAGGACATATGGTGCAACAAACCCTGTTATGATAGTAAATGTATGAGGGTATTACAGTGACATGTCAATATTGGCCCTGTGTTTATGCCTCCAGCCACAACTCTGTCAACCTTTGTACATATGTCATGCAGTAGGGGGTGCATATGTTCTGTACACCATATTCATTGACAGCATATCTGATAACAAGCCAATGAGATATCAGACTGCTACACATGTTATGTATAGTAGGGGTTATATTTGAGGACATAGCCTGGGCATTCTGTGGTTGTGTGTATAGTACTGAGGTATATGTAAGTCTGGTAATTGTCGACAGTGTGTGTATAGTGAATATGTACCTTGGCCTGTGTAGAGATTGTGGTAGATGTCATTGTTCCTGGTCCTGTTTTATCTGATGTTACATGCTGCTCCACTGTATGTCACCCTATCAGCTTACATGTTTGTAGGGGCGAACACACATATGTCCCATACCACAGACAGGCATCAGGCCACACTGTCTATCGGCCCAGTATATGTAGGGGTGTTGTGTGAGTGGCTCATATCAGGATGGTGTAGATCAGATAGTCCATATACTGCAATAGTATGCTAGCTTACCATATGTGGCTGTGTTCACATTGTTTGTGGTTATGCACTTTCACACAGGTGTCTGTTACTCTATGATGTGACATGCCTGTAGAGCCTGCTCTCTATGCAGGTACATGTGAATTCCCACATGGGAGATGTAGCTCAGTGTTGAGTCAGTCTGCTTTTAGCTTGCACTGTGCTTTGTTACATGCCTAGCAGCTTACTGTACTTATCCAGTGAGATGTCATGTCCAGATACTTGCCAGATGTACTTCTGCCGGGCCACCATGACAATCATGTATGTCAGACAAAGCAGTGGGATGCTGTTCAGATGTATGTTGCTAACTAGTGGGTAGTATGTGGCAATGGCACCTCTGTCCCAGCGGTTATTATGTGTCAGGACAGACAGGAGTGTATGAATTCATAACCTATGGGGGCATATGTATATCAGTATTTACATGTTATACCCATCTACATGGCTGTTAACATCCACATTGACAGGCCTGGTCCACATGTCTTGCATGAATGGGTTCTGTGTGTACTCCTGGACTGACCACCATGTGTCAGACTGTCCACATATAGTGGCCATCTTGCAGCTGTAGTCCACAGGGGCATTACTGTGCTAGCAGTGGTACTGTACTATGATGACCTTAGGATGTCTGTCAGTAGCCATTGGCACACATGTTAACAGCAGATGTGGCCTCCCACACACACACCATTTCTGTGAAGACGATCCCTATTGCAGTACCTGCAATACATAAATGACATCCCCTTGCACTGAGAGGTTGGGATTATTGGGGCAGAGGTGGGGCTCCGCTCCATGTGCAGGACATATGGCAAATATATATGTATATATAATTATACATATATCCATATAGATATGTACACATATACATATCTTGCTTACTGTATGACAACAGTTTTACACATATGCGCCTGTGTTCCAGCCTCTGTCCTCCACCTACATACCCGGCTTTGCAAATGTGACATGTTGACAGGGGTTGTTATGTAGTGGGCTGTGTGTATGTCATGCTGTCATACCTGCCATCCCTCCACTGCTGTTGTGTCCGCCACACATACTGGGGTGGTTGGGGCCATATATGTGTGGGCTTCACCTACACAATACATGTGTGCCCTAATGCACTGCAGAGGCCAGTGTAAGTAACCGTGGTATATGGCCCAGTAGTAGTGAGTGTGGGGGGGTGTACCATGACTAACCTAGGCTGTTACAACATGTTTGGGTATCTGGGGTAAGCTGCCTTAAGGTATCTGGATGTACATTACCATACAATCCACCATGGGTAAATGCAGGCCTACTGCCTCCTGCCATACGGAATGTTCTGTTTGTCTGTGTGATTGTGAAGGTGTCAGTTATGCCTTGTTATGTAACTGATACATCCCATTGTGTCAATTGGAGTCTGTATCCCCTAGGGATTGTGTCCAGAATGTAGATAGAGGCTGCTGACCCATACATCTGCATTATGTACTGTTGATTGTCTGGTATGCTGTGGGCCAGTCTGTCATACCTATTCGTACCAGACGTATATTGTTTGGGGCTTCTCAACCCCATTAGCATTGCATGAGGACATATATGTGTTTGTTATATCCCCATTGTTATCTCCAGATGTCTATCCATATACACCTAAATATGTATATGTATATATCTGCTGACATATATATGACCTGCTGTATATATTTACACATGTAACTGTAGACATATATATCCATAGATGTAGGCATATTGTGATGACCAGCAACCCTCCCACGAGCACCATGGTATATCTGCCGATGTGGTGCTCTGCTAGACATCTGGCTATGCCGACTGTGACTGACACAGTTGGCATGGACACCACACTTTTCTGGTTTCTGGCACCAACTGCCAACTGTCCCTCTGCTACAGCCACGTGTGATGGGGTTGTAGGGGCACTCTATCTGTGTGCGGGCTTGGGGTGGCTAGGAGGGTGATGACACATGATGGCGCACTTTTGGCCTCTGACAACCCCACCTGTGCCTCAACAGTACCATCATCATTATAAGTGTCTGTACGGACACCTACCTCAGTTTGCATGCAGGAGGGATCCTGACCCACCTCGCCACCTGTGGGGGAAACAAACACACACTTTAAGACTTGTACAGCATTGCATAACAGTACACCCATTTACACACACACACACACACACACACACACACACACACACACACACACAGTCACAGTCAAAAACGCACAGTCTCACACACACACACACACACACACACACACACACACACACACACACACACACACACACACACACACACACTGACAGTCCACCTTACTACCTCATTTGCCCTGGGTTTACAGACCGTCTCACATTCAGTTCCTTATGTTCCCCATCCTGCATGGCACTTGCTAACATACACTCATTAATACTACCCATTAACATATCATACCTCTCCATGCCTACACATGTGATCACAACACATGACCTGTTACTCCATCACCTCCCTGACTTTGGTGGAGTAGGTTGTACATGGCCTCACTGCTGACATCCAGTATTACCCTGTGTATGTCCATTCATGGTGTACATGACCCCTATATGGTTCGGGCTGCAACATTCACTACATATGTCACACACTGGAGCCTCATACTATAATCTTGCTCAGTCCATGCCACATCTGCTGCACAATCAACCCATCATGCGGACAACAGTAATACCTGGATACACTCACTGATGTGGTCTGGTAATTCCCCATTGCATTAGTAGTGCTGCATACGTGGGTAGCCAGTTATCTATTTGCTGCTGACAATATGTTGTGTATACCTGGTATGTACTTTCCCTCCCAATGCATGTTCTGTGCTACAGACCTTGTTATGCTATCAGCTGTCCAGTGTTCACATATCAACCAGGTTGTCCTGGTGTCTCATGTGTCACTACATGTACAGCACACTCCCAAGGATAACTACTGCCATGTGATCAATCCCACTATCACCTGTGCATACATGGACATCCACACAAACAGACACACATGTACAAACACATCTGACATGTATCGACCACACTCCACTCCTCCAGATTGCAGTTGCACACACAATCAACACCCTCCCACACACATACACACAACACACACACACACACACACACATACACACACACACACACACCTACATGTGGGTTTGCAAACCTTTTGTACACACAGTCCTCCCATTACCTTTCTATCAGCATGCATTACATCTGGTGCTCAATAGCATGCAGTGCAACTATAGTGACCTCATGCTAGCGGCAGTATACATGTGTGTGATGCATGGGCTGTGTTGGTAGATGATGGCCCTTCCCCTTGTTAACACTGCACCCATGTATGAAGTGTTACTGTGGACCTGTTCTGCACCCTGCCTTGTACTGTGCACCATACGATACAGGTATACAAACCATTGCTGCTTATGTAGTACTGTTTCAGTTATGTCAGCTCCAATGCTCACAGCCCCCATGTGTGACAGCACCTCATACATGGGATGATATGTGAACAGATATCATTTGTGAATGCCAGATGTCTGCTTTACAGATCACAACATCAGCAGTGCATGTAGGATCAGTAAAGGACTATTACACTGACACCCACCAGACCTTACCATGGCTCTGGGGGGTGCTCTACACATGTCCCAGAACTCTGCATGGTTGCAAGGACTACTCATGTGCACATCCCTTGGAGTGCACACACTGCTATCATTATTGCTGTGGGGTCAGGGTTACATCTGCCACAGTTACATAACCTGATTGTGTGCAGATACAGCCATGAGGGTGTTGTTTCACACATGTCCCTACTGTAGGCCATGTGTCCTGCCATACTTCTCATCCCTGTGGACACATTGCACAATGACAGGATGTTAGTTATCTTGCATGTGTCTGTTGTACCCTTCCGATATCCCAGCATGGTCTCTACTGTGACACAGTGCATTTCACAACAACAAAATGTGAATGTGTACAGCATGCAATATGGGTAGGTGTGTTAGATGTGTGCATGTAATATCCCATAGCCATTACATGCACAGTGTATTGTCATGCATGAACATAAACCATACTCACCGGCTAAAGGCTGCTGCTGTGGTGGTATCCTGGAGGGACCTACATAAGAGTGTGAAAAAGTTGTTGTCAGTGGCCGCAGCTGTGGCATTTGTACAGGGTGAGTGCAGCATTACGTTACATCTACAGTAGGAGTCCACAATACTACAGCTTATGCACATCTGTTTATTTCTACTACACAACAGACTATCTATATGACATCTCAGATTTGCATGATGTACCTGTACAGATGCAGATGCATACACAAGAGTGGTGTACTGATGTGTTCTGGGGAGTTACCTGCACGCTCCTCAGCCAGTGTGTCAGTGGCACCCACATCCACAATGCAACATGCCAGTTGTTGGTGCTGCAGGTGGGCAGGTGCCACAAGGCTCCTGAGAAGCTCCTCCACACGGATGAGGGGTGGATGGGTGGTTTGCCCCTCCCTGTTGTGAGGTGGTCTCCCCATACAGCAGCTGCATGCCGACGTACATGGTGAAGCAGGTCGCTTCAATGATGCTGGACCTGCTCATAGCTGCGGTTCTGCAGTCCGACATCATTGACCCTGTGGACTAGTTCATTCCACAGGGTGGTCCTTTCCTGCTGATCATGGGCTGTCAGGCCAAACAGCTGTTCATAGTGCTGTACCAAATGTTCAATGATGACTTCTGTTTCGGCAGCACTGTAAGCTGGCAAACAGATGTGAGGCATCCTCCCGGAAGACATAAAGATGGAAACAAGTCTGAGCAACTCATACAGCAGGGTTACCATAGTTTTTAATACATATCTTTGTCTCCCCCCACCATATCAGCTACAACAAACTGTTCACAGAATGCAATTGGTATGTCAGCTGCTTACCTACCATTGGGACATATGTTGTATTGTACCAAGCTTTGTGCTATGTGTTTGTGCCATGCTTTGTGCTATGTGTTTGTAGCCATGCTTCCTGTGGGGACACTATTTCTGCTGGCCTGTTACAGACTATTTCACCTGCATGCCATTGTCAGTGCCACTATATATATATATATATATATATATATATATATATATATATATATATGTGTGTGTGTGTGTGTGTGTGTGTGTGTGTGTGTGTGTGTGTGTACACACACACACACATATATATATATATATATATATATATATATATATATATACACGTATATGTGCAGATATATCTTGTGGGTTGTTTATATACCTATATCTGTATGACTGTCTGTATATCTGTAGACATACTTGTCTAAGTATATATCACACAGATATTCTTCTATATGTGGGGTGCATGCAGACATCTGGTCCACATTCTGTAACTGTCTTTCATTCACAGCTGTATTGTTCTGCCTTACTGCAACACAGCCAGGTATCACATATGAACACAGACTAACATTAGGGTGGCATATATGGTGAGAGATTGCTGGTAAGCCTATTATACACCTATGGCATTTGTCCATGCTGCATTAGACGTTAACATGACTGTCCTGCGTGTGGTGTGCTCTGACACCCATGTGTCTATCATGCCCACACTAACATACCAAACACACATATTATGGCTTAAATCTTTGTCATTCATTGCTGATCTGAAACAGTTGGCAGCTATGTCCCACTGCCTACAGGGACAGACAGTATTGTCTAGAGCTACTGTTCAGCAGAACTTCATTACAGGAACAACTTCAGATGGCACATATAAATCATTCCACATCATATATCCTATTATTCTATACCACATACTACATTCAATTACATACATACATGTTTTACATACCTGTCATTTTTTTCTGACAGCTGTGACAGCTTGTTGTTGTTTAAGGTTTTTTTTTTTCTGTGTGTGTGTCTCTCTCTCTCCACTAGAGTGATTCAGCTGGTTTGAATGGATTGCAGCATGGCTTTTGTAAGTGATGCACATGATCAGGTGATGCGTTCTGCACCAATCAGTGTGCAACAGTTGCTAATTGCATGCAGCCTGCTGTGTAGTAATTCAGATAACCACTGTTAAGGCAACCCAGTACTATAAAATACTGACTCATGTGGGCGTTGTCCCTTAACCGTTCCAGTATGGAATACATCCTTCCTGTATGTTGGCAGCAGTGTTACAGACAGCTGTTTGCAATATCTCTTACAGCAGGAATTGCAGACACAGGCCAATTACACATCTGTATGAGATTCCAGACCTACAGACAGAGTGAGTAGTGTTATGTGCATTGTATGTTGCTGGTCTTGCAGTGTTTGTGTGTACATAGTAGTTTAAGATGGAATGCAGTCTGTCTGCATAGCTCTCAACTGTGGGTCTATCCACATGATGGCCAGTGGTTTGTCTGTTTGGTTTGGTCTATGCACTACACAGGTCTTGTCCTAGATATATCACTGTCAGTCTGTATGTTGCATGCTATTAGTACCAGGCTACGTCCATTTGTGTTTCTGATATCGTATTCCTGCATAAGGGTATGTTGCAACAAATCCTGTAACACCAGCAACTTCCAGGATGTGTACCAGCAATATTGCAAGTATGGCCCTGTGTTCCTGCCTCTGTCCTCCACATATATGGCAGGCTTTGTCCTGCTGTAATACAGTTAGGGGTTGTTGGATAATGGCCTATCATTATTTACTGCTAGCATTCCTGCTACCATCCCAGTCATATTGTGGACTCCCACAAAATATGTTGGTCAGGGTCCATACATGTGACAGATACATTGACATTACCACAACTAATACATTTCCCCCCAGGGCTTAATTAAAGGGTATAATTGGAGGCTGCTCAAATACATCAGTAATTGTTGATTGTTACCTATCTTGAGGGCAAATCATTTGTCTACTGTTGTACTAATTGAAGGCCTTGTCCTGGACAGCATAGTATGTTATTTATCCTCATTGCTTGCATCTACTGTTATGTGTGGACCTTACATTCATCACTGATTAAATATTTCAGACTTTATGTGCTGTAAGTAATGGCATACATTATTGTATAGTACACAAATAAAGGTTTTCTGTGTATGCATACCTGTGTGTCGTGTCATGTCCTTTGAATTGTGAGTGGGTATATGTTTAATGTAAGTATTTTCATTTGTGGGCATGGTTGCCACACTACACATTTTACAGGTACCAATTACAGGGCCTTTGGCTGAGGGATATATTTTGCACCCAGTACTTCCACACTACGTCTTGTCTGTGTATATGTGTATGTACCTATATATATATATATATATATATATATATATATATATATATATATATATATATATATATATATATATATATATATATATATATATATATATATATATATATATATATATATATATATATATATATATGTGTGTGTGTGTATACCTGAACATATATATATGTATATACCTGAACATATTTGTCAATGTATAGATGCGTGTGTATATCTGAATCATTGTAATGTGTACTCCTTCCACACTGTACATTCCCTACGGTAGAATGACTTTTCTGCATGATATGTTACAGATATTGCCCTGACATTTACAGGTGAATTGGCTTACTGTTAATGTGGCTGTGTTGTGGAGGGTCCTGTAGTCAAGAACTGCATGTGTTGGATATTGGATTGCACAGCATATCTATTAGGGCTGTGGGGGGGGGTAACATAGCACTAATTACCAGGTATCCCTCATTTGAGCCCCCACCCCCATTAACAGTGCATATGATCTGTTATGTTGTAGTGAGTGGTTCAGGATTTTGGTCCCATGTGGTAATGTTATACACAGTTCTATCTGTAGATATATATATATATATATATATATATATATATATATATATATATATATATATATATATATATATATATATATATATATATATATATATATATATATATATATATATATATATATATATATATATACAGCTGTATATCTGTCTACATTTCCAGATATATATCTGTCCATATGTCCATGCATGTTCGGCTCATATTGTTGGCCTGTACCTCATTCTCTTGGCAATTTATATGGATGATTACAGGACTGTAGTCAGTAACTAGTGCCAACACTTTGTGTTTCAGACTTCACCTTCAAAATATGTGTTCTAATACATATAATTATGTAACTAGCAACATTTTAGGTGACTTAGAGCAGTATTTGACATATATCCCTACTTGTACCCACATTTTGGCACACTTTGTTCAGAATTCTTGCATTAAGAGGTTGTGTGGTATGATATTACTACATTTCCTGTACTGTTGACTGATTGTGCTGCATGATATGTTTGTGAAAACATCAGGTTATGTATATCTGCCATGGTTTAGTGGTAGATCACTTTGTGTATGGCGTCCTGGGTTTGAGCCTTGGGGAAGCAATTAATTTTGTTGCTGGGCAGAACAAGGGACATTAGCTACAGAGTGATTAAGGCACTTTTAAGCAGTTGTAAGCAGGTTTGCGCAGGTTTGTGCGATGGTAAGCACTGCTAACCTCCGCTTATGTTTTCTTACAGTCAGTTAGCTTCAAATTTCTCAACCTGTGTAGGCATAGCTTACCCCTGTGCAAACCCGCTGACTGCTGCTTAAAAGTGCTTGCTGCTGCTTACCCCCGCACTAATTTCTTTAAAAGAAAAGAAAAAGGGGTTGATAGGAGAGCGGCGAAAAATGGGGCACAAAGAGGAAAAGACAGTAGGGAAAATAGCTAGACATGTGCAGGAAGGGTATAGGAAAGGTCCATAGCTGCCCATTTCTTCTACAGCAACAGCTGTGCATATACATTAAATTTGCAGGTACATTTGGACCCTCAATACCCTGGGGGAGGGGGGAGGACAACATATATTCATTATTATGCCAATTAGACCAGATTACATGTGTCCAGTGGACATGTGTGCAAAATAGACAGCTATGTATGGGGTGAGATTTATTTTGTGGGAACAGATTGCCATTTTTATTTTTTTTTCAGATGAGAGTGGGATATTGGGGAGGGGTAGTAGGTATATTTGGGGAGGGAGGTTGGGTAGGTTAACAGACAAGACACACAAGATGCATACAGGGCTGGTATATGACACATGTCGGGGGTAAACACCTTGGATGGGGAGGTGTGTTTGGAAGTCGCAAGCCCATGAGCCCCCAACTGGAAACAGTAGGACTGAGGTCCCCACCCATGGGCAGTCACCACTGCACCTTCACGGCCCCAAAGGTGGCTGTGCTGGGGGCTGTGTAGTAAGGGTAGGCTCACCCTCTAATAGTGTCACTTGGCCCACAAGCTGGCATAGCCACTCTCGATACACCAGGTTGAGCTCCCTATACACCACGGCCAGAACCTGTTGACGGGTGACAGGTTCCCCTCTGCGCCCGCTCTGAGGGGGGGTGAGCCCCATCCCCTGCAGCGGTTCCTCCCAAAGGTGGCATAGGGCCCACAGAGGGGGAGGTCCCAGGCTGTGCCCCAGATGTGATGGTGCCTGGTACCATGGCCAGCTGAGGTGGGAACAGTGGGTCCGCTGGGACCGTCCTTCCCATATGAGCTGTGTTGTCGCAGGTTTATGACAGATATGGGTTAGTAACAGTCAACAGCAGTCAGGATTAGTTATAATGGCATGCATAGGTATTCCCATTAACCTGACACACTAGATGTAACACAGTTGCAGAGAGAGCAGAACACATGCATATATGGAACAATAGTGGCCATTACAAGAGCATGCGGGTTTCATTGATGGCAACAGGCCACCGATATGGGTGTATTTTAACATGGCACATGCATAGAAACAAAGGTGAATATTTATAAACCGTTAGGACATATGTCCCAAAAAAAGTTTGGAGTGTACACATACCAGTTGAGGAGTGTCATTGGGTTATTATGCACATGTGGTAGGGGTGAGAGAGAGGGTTCAATTAACAACTAATATAGTCTTATAGTTTTCACACCATTCTTAGTCACTGCAGTGATCTTTCTCTTACATGTATTTTTGCACTACACAATGGCCTTATATTGTACACTGGCATGTTTATAGATTATTATATACGTGACCTGTGTCTTACATACAGGCATGACAGGCTGCAGGTGTTAATGCAACATATGTTGAGAATTGTTGTCATACACTTTGGGTGAGGTGCTAGAATGACAGGTTTGTTTTCATATACATTCTCTGACTATGTACATGTTTGACTATCAGTTATATGTCATTGACAGCTGCCTACATTTCTTGGATCATCACACTGAATTTTCAGGGGAACAGGGTACCAAGCTGGTGATATGAGCCATTTATCTGGACATACTGGACAGATTGGAACAGTTGTGGGGTATAAATATGAATACAACTTACAATCTGAACATTCAAGCAAATTCTGTACAGTTGTTGGGTGTATTTATGCATACAGCTTTCTGTCTGAACATTGTATCGCAATCTGTACAGTTGTGGGGTATGATTATGCATACAACCTAGTAGCACTCCCAGGATTCAAACCCCTGCTGTGTGTGACAAAAAGTTCTAGCTAACATCACAGTACACTGTGCTATTAAGGAATTGATGTAAAACTTTTGACTGTTTTCAATCTAAGTCTCCCTAACTTGTACAACATGACTGACCTCTTGGCACTTGCAGCATTGTTATACAGGACATCATACCCATTTTATCTGCATATCACGGTGTGGGTGACACTGCTTAAGATACAACAGTACTATTTGTAGTATGGAACAGATCGCCAACATATGAGATAAGAGTAAACAGAAGCACTCTAGGGGTTATACCTTTATTCACAGATTATTACACATTTATTTTTACTGGTACAACACTTTCTAAGGCTCTTATATTTTTTGTTATGACATTAGTACATGCAGAATGATTACTAACCTGCCTTGTGATGCAGCCTTTGTAGCCTAGCATCATGGGCTTGCTGGTTCGCAGCCTGCTCATCTTGCAGCTGTCAAAGAAATGCAATGATATTTAGCCATACCTATCCATAATATACACAAGCTAGGCAATTATTTACTACTTAGTAGAATGTGTACTTACTCAGCACTGGGGTATTGGCCATCTGCCAAGACTCCTGGATCCACTGTTCCAGTACACCCCCCTCCACCGCTTCAGGTCAGCATGGTGGTGCCTGAACTGCTCACCAGTCCAGGGAATAACTGTGACACTGGTGAGGTCACGGGCGAGACTGTCCCAGGCCTCCATTTTGTACTGTGAGCCCTGGTACTGGCCCCACAGTAGTTTCTGATCATCGTGTTTTACCAGGAGTCATACCATGATTTTTTACTCCTGGATGCCCCAGCGCTGCACTCTAAATCAAGTGCCTTCACCCACACCAGCCATTCTGCCTGCAGTAGGAAGCTACAACCAGTTATGAGAAGTATTCCTACCTGTGGGATTTAAATATGGCCATTTTTCCGCACTTTCCCATGACTGGCCAGTTTTGAAAAGTCTAAGCTATGGGCACATCTGCTTACATAAGGTTGGCACTGCTTAAAGAGGTATACCACTAGGCAGATTGAATTGGCTCCCCTACACATTGCTTACACTTACTAACAAGAGCTGTGCTGCAGTTAGCATTGCTTAATAGTTGATTATTACTATATTTGCCATTTGGCAATGATTTATTCTTCATTACAGGTTATATATGTGTCTTGTATCCATGATTCATGTGTACATACACTGTATGGGGACCTGAGGAATTCTACACTTTATTACAATCACACATCAGATCTATACTTATTGCAGTACTCTAGTTCACATATTTATTTTATGTAGAAGGTTATACCACTTCACACTGTACATAGATTCAGTTCACATGTTTGGTTTGGTTTTCCTATGCTGAGGATTAGTTTGCTGATACCTCATTCATCTTCATTGCTATGATGGCTTAGTGGTTAACTACTGTGACTATAGTGTGCAGGGTCCTGAGTTTGAGCCTTGCAGAGGCAGTTTCTTTTGTTGCTGGGCAGAACATGGGCTGTTGGATACAGAGTGATTAAGGCACTTTAAAGCAGTTGTAAGCAGGTTTGTGCGACGGTAAGCAATGCTAACCTCTGGTTACAGTTTCTTGCACTCAGTTAGCTTCTACTTTGCTTAATCTGTGTAGGAAATGCTTACACCCACACAAACGCACTTAAACATGCTTACTAGTGCTTATATATGCTTACTTGTGCTTAAACCTGCTTACTAGTGCCTTATTCATTATGACACTGACACTTCACATGTGCATTTAATGCAGTGCTCCAGTTCACATTTAAATGTTGTTATGTAGGTTATATGGCAAAAAGATGTCAGAATATGTTCATATACAGATTTCACATGGAAAATGATATTTGTTGCAGGGGGACTTGAACCGGGAATGCCTGTTCGTAAAGGCGAATGCTCTAACCACTACACTATTGCTGTGCTATTTAATTTATATATATATATTCCTTGTTATCCTCTTCAGCCTTTTCAGCTGCTTTACCTGTAGCTAAGCGATGGGCAAACCTGCGCACCTATGGTTAGCTGTACTCAGGATTTAAAAAAAAAATACTACAAGGGTTTCTTCATTTTATTTCAGTGTACCATTGCTGTTGAACACATGGGAACTGTTGATGGGGATATGCGGACACTTATGAGAGGTCTTGCTCATTTATTTACACATTCTTCTGTTCTACTTTGCAGGGACGTGTTTATTCTGATAACTCTTCTCTCAGACAAGCCCCTTGCACTCGTCCGTGCTCTGTGTAGCATTAGGAGTTCAGGCAGTGCACCTTCCTTAATATGTATGGCGCACTGCTGTTCTCCTCTTAAACTGTTGCTTCCGTGCAGGACTAGATTAGTCCTCCGCGGAAGATTAGTGAATCTGGGGGATACCTTTACCATCATTATGAGTGCTTAAAATATGTTGCAATGGTAGTGAGTTCTTCCATAGAATAGTGACTCCTCTCCTTTTTTGATTATACTATAACTGAGTATTGTTTATTATTCATTCTATTTATGTCAGATGATGTCAAGTATGTTTCTTGTAAAAGTACAATTTGTGGTGTATATACTTTTAGATATTTGTAAAAGCTGGCCTCTTACAATCATTATTTAAACCATTTATGTTTATTGAAAGATATTTTAAGCTTGTCAGCAAATAAATATTCAATAATTCCACTATATCTAAGATGTTTTTATTATATGTCTAACTTGTAGTAAAAACCACTAGTGAACTTCTTGTATTTTATAAATAATACAATAGTAATTGATTTATTCTTCACTATCTCTTGGAATTTAAGTGTAGACACCAAAAAGAAAAGTATAAATAAATAAATAAATATATTCTAACTAAGAATGAATAATGTAATTGAACTCTAACAATCCACTCCTACATGGAGTAAAGAACTCCAAACTTAGACGGAGATTCTACCCAAGTCATTCTATCTTATAAATGAAACATAACTAGTTCAGCTCAACAGTTCATAATTTATGATTTTGTATTAATATTTGATGGTTTAATTATAAATGTAAGAAGAAAATTGAAAGTTTGATTATTCTAATAATTGAAACACATTCAACTTATTCAACTAAAACTTTAAGTTATAAATGTTAATATAATAAAAAAAGAAAACAATTATTCTGTCTTTAAGAATATATTTGAGTCAAGTCAAAATATTAAAATCAAAAGTGTAAAAACAATTCTAGTTTATCTGTTAGCAAGTAAATATGTACAATATTTCTATATAAAGATATAGCATTTAATATTAGTGATTAAATTATGCTAATCAGAATATACCATAAAACATTTCTAGAGTTATATTGTTTATTATATACCTTTTAACTAGAGACTGAAAAATGTTGATATTGGACTGACATTAGCTGTTTGTATTCAACAGTTTAAATTTAGTAATGTACCCAACTGTTACATCACTGTTAATCAACTCATGTTATTAACTATTTATCATTTCTTAAATATATTCTCCTTTAAATATAGCTAAATGTCTCACTACACCATCCAAAGAAAGAGTGATGATGCACATTTCATACTAATCATTGATTTTCAGAGTATTTGAGTATATTATAAAGTAGACATATATTAATACTATGAACTGCCTCAAAAAACTATGTCAACAAAACATTGATCAGGATTCATTGACATGCCTTTCTGTACAGTGAGTAATTTGTATCATATGAGAATAATGTACAACAGTGTAAAAAACATAACTATTTACAAAGACAGAAACTGAAAAATAACTCAATAAACTATGCTTTCACTCTTATTATAACATGACCCTCAAAACGCGCGCATGTGGCCCAGCGTGGCCATCGTATTCTTAAATATACTATTAAAAAACGTCGTCCGCTTTTTCCATTAGTATTTTTTCACAATTAAAACACTGCTTTTAACTATTATAAATGGGTTTAACATATGACAGATTTAAGCGAGATAGTTTTAGCGCTCTTGCCGTTGTTCCCCCGCATATTTAGTTCCATTTAATATATAAACCCATTTAACAGTGTTAACGGAGGAAAGAGAGAAATCTCCAAGAAAACTTTTTTTTTATAGTATGTTAAATGGGTTAATTAAGCGGAGACAGCGAGATATTTTTAAAATAAGCAAACTTATTTTAACGCTTATTGTAAATTTCGTAACTCTAAACCTATTCGCACATTATAAAAAAAACAACGAGTCTTAGCTCCGGTCTTTCCTTTACCCAGCTTGCATGGCACTCAACCGCGCACGCGCGCTCAGAACTTGACATCTGCGATGCCAGACATCGAAGGGCAGTAAAAAGCAGTATTTAGTAAATTATTTAAGAAAATCTTAAAGTTTGTCATAAATTATAATAAATAATTAATAATTTATATCAGGTAATGCTGGTAATGCCGGCTTGGCCGGTTGTTGGCCCCTTTGTCCTAATTTACCATCGCCAACCCACAGGCGGTAGTAACCATAGTATCTGACCCTTATAAAAATGAGGGTGTAAATGTATCAAACTAAATTAATGAATATGAAAGTATATACTATAGTAAGTCATATATTAGATCCTTATGCACATTAAAAATTATAAATGACTAATCAAAGATCAAAAATTCAGTGTATCAAAATCCATTTTGCCATTTAATTGTTGTTAGAAGGACAGTAATCATAGTTTTTTTAAGTATCTATGATAACATCAAATATGTAGAATGTAAATGATTATCAGACCATACTTAGTCTCTGACAATCCTAAATAAGAGAGCATTGGGAAAGAGAACACTGGCAAAGAGTATGAAGCCCTATTTGTCACAAAAATATTTCATGTAGCATGTTATTATAATGCTGGTAATGAGAAAGAGAAGAGAAAAGAAAAAGCACTGAACTACACCTAAATTTGTGGTTGTCGCCACACATTCGTTATAATTTTTTTGTTAGCATATTATTGCCAAGCTATTCTACTAACAAAAAACTCTATAGCAAAGTGAGGATCCCCCTCCCATTTTGCTAGGATGAAAAAAACATTTTGCAACCTTTTCTTCCTTCTGTATTCTTTGTTATAGGCAAACATTAGAAGAGGAGGTTGTTTCAAAAAGTCTAAGATACATCTTCAAGCATCTGGAAACCTAATGACTTCTGAGGTCCAACAGTCCCAGGTTCCCTGACTTAATACAATTGTTGCTCCACAGTTATTAACATGCACTCTAACTTGGACTGAACATATTGAGAGAATGAATGAATGATTGAATGAATGAATGAATGAATGAATGAATGAATGAATGAATGAATGAACAACTGGAGGAAAAGGGGGTTATAAAAATGTACAAGAGCTGAGTTTAATACAGGAGAGTGATGCACAGGAAACAATAATATAAGTGACCCCTATAACTCTGAAACTATCCTGAAAAGCATCATTTTAAATAAGCCCTGTCTAGTAGGGTCTGAGTGAAGTGACCCTAATGGTGAGGGTTTATTGCCACTAGTGACTAATTATTCAGGGTTAACCTGGTCAAGGATGCCAGAAGATGCATGTTAAGAACTCTGTGATCTACAGGTCCTCATTTAGGAAGGTGCATATAAAAAATGAAGGTACTCATGGGCAATAAGCAACAGTTTATCAAAGTCATGGCATCCAGAAGTGATTGAGTGTACTAACTTTAAAACAAGAAATAATGCATGACTCAGAAATTTTAAAAATAAGTTATTGGTTAGGCAAGTTATGTTCTAAATAACAATAAAAAACTTATTTGCCCATTTTCCATACTCTTTTCTTAGTATTAAGCCTTCTTATTCCCTTCCTTTCTTCTATTACTTCTTTCTTTTCCCTTCTCCTTTTTGTCTACTCCTGTCTTCCCTACTTTCTACGTTTGCTTGAAAGAACGACAATAGTTTTAATGCACTTAATCAGTGGGCAGATGTGTAGGATGTCAGTTTTTGAATGCGTGTTCACTTTTTCTTTACTTTTATCCTTTTTCCACTCTCTTCCCTCTCCCTATTCTTTCCCTACTCCTCGCTTAACTCCCCACAACCTTCAGAACTGTTATGTCTATGAATATGCAGCCAATCCTGTCAAGGTGGAAAGAAAACAAAATGAATGCTGCTCGACTTGCCCAAAAGCTTCAAAAAGTGTAATTTCTCTTCTCTGCAGCATCAGCTCAAGCCACATCTGAGCAGTGAATGCATCCACATGACATTACAGTAATAATATTCACTCTGTGACCATCCACACATATAAACCCTATCCAAGGCCGCTTATACATCATGGTCACCAAAACAAAGCACCTAAGCATCAAGCACATAGACAATACATCCCCGCCAAAAGACTGGAGAGGGACAAAACATCCAATTCAATAACTGCTCATAAAAAAAACAATCACCATAAACCCCAACAAACAATTTGAAACATCTCCATCTCATCCCAAACTAAAAAACAATCATCTATAAATTCGGATGACTCACGTCTATTGCTCTTCTGTTCTAATTCATCTCAGAAACAAACAGGAATCCCTTTTCCCCTAATCTCATCATCAAACACAATGAGGGCCATCTGACATCAACAGTGTCTATCCAAGAATTACCCTCCCTTTCAACAACTCCCATCTCTGACCGGAGAAAAGGCCCCAATCTACTCTAAAATACAACATTTAAAAATACAGTCTGCTCTCAGACTGATGACCATGTTTTCAGCCACCCTCTTTAAATTATAGCAAATAAATAAGCTTACCTCTACTATCATTTGTAAAAGAGAGGTGAAAGGGAGAATCCACTGTCATAACAGCATTTCTATAGTCTCAGCACTCAATCAGGAGACTCCAACCTCTTAAAGATAAGACCAGGAAGCAAAATAACATAAAAGGAAGTAGTAACAGCTATATAAACCAGGAATGACCAGATGACAATAGAACATGGCTAGGCAGGGAGAAAGAGACCAATAGCAACCCAGACTGCTTCATAAAGGAACCACTATAGCCAGGAGCACATCTCCCATTAATTTAACAAATAAAAACATCAATTAAAGACTTCAACTAGCCGGCAGCATTCAGTTCTGAATAAAAAAAGCACTTCAAATAAAGACCATCTAAGCCTTGTTAGGAGAACAATCTATAACAATAGTTAGTTTAAATAAAACAAAAAAAAGAAAAATATAATAAATCAGCAAATTACCTTGTGTTTGCAGCAGTATTTTATGAATGTTGTCAAGGCAGAAAAAAGGGGGGGGTTCAATAAAATTAGAATATCAAGTGTAACTGGGTATTTATTATGAATATTTATTAAAACTGTCATTTGTCTTTTAGTTTCTTCTTCTTCTCCTATACTTTCCAACCATTACTCTCAGACAGTCTTTTCAGAGAACTGCTGCTCCTATCCATTTCTTCAGATTGCTCAATAACTTTTTTAGATTTTAAGAAAGAAATTTCAGAGTCTATCCCCTGGATTTATGAAGCCCTTTACTGTGTGCAGGATTAGTCTAAGAGCTATTTTTGGCAATATGGCCGACGTGCAATCCAGGAACGAGCTCCCAGGACATGCACGTGAGCTCTTAGACTAATCCTGCATGGGCTGAGCTCCTATATGCAAATTACCCACATTTGCAGGTGAAAACCCTGCAAATGAGGTTCATTTGTGATCCAGGAAGCCGGCAGCTGTCCATGCAGGATAAGTGCAGTCTGCAGAAATGTACTCGGTTAGTAACTGAGTACATTTCTGCAAACTACAAAATGGAGCATTGACAGCTCCCAATAAAGCCTGCATATAATTAAGGAAGCATGCCAATGGCCAAGTAGGAGGCCATTGGCATTGCAAAATGTGTAAAAAATAAAAAAAAAACTTTTTTTTTTTCGCCGATCTCGCCTGTTTAAGAATAGGGCAGCTGTGCACAAATGGGATAGGAGGGGGAAATAATAAAATAAACCTAAAATAAGCATTCTAACTAAAAGCAGTATTCTGCCATGCAAGTCAGTGGCAGGCAAAGACAACCTGGCCAGTGAGTAATGGTTGCTAAGGGGGGAGGCTCAATGTGGGACATGTAACTATGCATTAGCAGGCAATCCTATGCAAATGAGGGGAAGGATAGAGAATCCCAGATTCCCTGTCAGTGCAAGCCTGCACCCAAGAGTGTAGTACTAGGAAAACCATGAGTGTAAGCCCTAGACATAGCTGACATCAGAAGGGGGTGTGTCAGGCATGCTGTAAGCTAATTGGAGCACTGTGGCTCATGTTTGCCCTTAGCTAAGTGAAGCTAAGGCAGGGGGTGTGTCTAGGGCTGTCCTATCTTACACCAAGAAAATCATGGTGTACACAGGTAGAACAAGCCAAAATCCTGTAGAACGTGCTTACAGCACATACACGTGTTTGCACGGTGTGCACCAGGTGTAAAAAAAAAAAAAAAGGAAATAGCAGCTACATTCACATCTGAGCACTGTGTTTGCATGGCGTGCCCCTGGGCTCAAACAGGAAGGCAATAGGAAGGGAAACCAGCAGTAGGAAGGTCATCAAAGAGTACTAGCTTAACTGGCAGGTGAAATGTATCAGAATCAGCCAATTACACAGGCAGCAGACCAGCCCAGAACACTAGTATAAACTAAGCAATCACCTTCCCCTCCGGTTTTCCCACACTCTACACAGAAGCAGGGAAATTTTAACAAACAAACCTACAAAATGAGAAGGACTGCAGCAGGTAACATAGAACAAAATGTGCAAGAGGCTGAGGGTCTTGAGGATGTGAATGTAGCCGAACAACCCACAGTGAGGAGACAGAGAAGAGTGTACAGACCCAGGGTAAACTACCAGGGGCTACATGAGATGGAGATAGTGGAGCACTATAAGGTGGACAGAGACTTCCTACAGAAAATTGTTGAGTTGTGCCGGCAACACCTGACACACCGAACTGGTTGAGGGGAACCCATCCCGGTGGATACCAAGGTATGTGTAAGCCTAGGTATACTAGCCACAGGTACCTCCCAAAGCACAACTGAGGATATCATGGAGATCTCACAGGCATCAGCATCCAGAGTATTCCACCAGTTCCTGGATGCCATGTCAGCACATGCCAGTGAGCACGTATATTTCCTCATCACACGTGAGGTGTTGACCAGCAATATGCATCTCTTCCACCAAATAACAGAATACCCTGGGGTGGTGGGTGCTATAGACTGCACCCACATATGCATCAAAGCACCACCCAGTGAGCAGGGTAAGGCCTACATCAACCACAGGGTGGGACAGGGGCACATCAACTGCCAGGTTGTATGTGATGCCCATGGCATTATAATAAATGTGTGTGCTGGCTGCCCTGGAAGCTATGATGATTCCCACATATGGCATCTGATGTAGCTGTACCAGAGATATGCCATTGTGGACATCCCCTACGGTCACCTAGTGGGGGATGCTGGGTACACACTGGAGCCGTGGCTGATGACACCCATGAGAAATGCACACATATCTGAACAACAATGCCATAATGAGGCACACGCACAGGCCAGACATATAACAGAGCATGTGTTTGGGATGCTCAGGTCACTGTTCCGGTGTCTGGACACATCCAGTGGAGCCGTGCAGTATTCACCAGCCACATAAACCCAAATTGTTATGGTATGTGCTATGCTACACAATATGATACTGTGGAAACAGCAGCAGCAGGAACAGCATGGTGCAGGGCCACACAGCCTACCACCATTGCCAAGGCTTGTAGAGGCACAGAGTGACTCAGAGGAGGAACAACCTGAGCCTGTCCCAGTAGGCAGAAGGAGGCATGCCCAGTATGCCCTGTTCTTGGCACATGCACTGACACAGTAGGGACCCAGGGAATGACACCTCTCTCTGACTCGCACAGACAGTAAAAGGGATGCCAAACATGACACTACCTGTGCTCAACCATGTATAGGGAGTGTACTATGTGCATCCAACAAAGGCAACCCTCCAGCACCATCCGCACATCTGGCACACCCTCAAGGTAAATCAACCAACCTACCAACTGACAAATGGAGTAGAATGTGTTGTTATCTGTAGCTATGGTATGAATGTGAGCATGCAAGGGAATTGGGTGGCCGAATGTTATGGCAGCAGACGGTAGACACCCCTAATGGCACCATGACATCTGTAACTCATACTGGAGTCACCATAGTAGCCAGTACAACACAGGCTGACAAAACCCACTGCAGGAAATGGGCCGAGTGATATGTGCACCCGTAAGACAAACACATGCTAGTCAGGAAGGTTCACATACCCAACAACAGTCTCCACCAGCAGGACAGGTGTAGGCAAACACAAACAAATGCTGTACTATGGCCTCTGAATGAGCCCTAAGGGTAACCCCTCCCCCAGGCCTACACAGACAGACTACAGCAGGCCAGGCAGTTTGATGTAAGTTGTGAAGGCTAGAAAGTCAGAAACTAATATGTAGGTAATTAAAGCTAAGATCTGTAGTACACTGGTATGCCTCTAGCCAGCATTATAGGTAAGACTACAGACTGAAATGGAGTACCTGACATACCAGTACAGTCCTAGCAAATGTGTACAGGTGTCAGGTGTGCCCCTCCATCCTACGTACACTTAGATTATCAGTCAGGTGTGCCCTCCCCACTCCTGTGTAGAAATGTAGAAACAGTCAGGTGTCCCCCCTGCTATGCAGAAATGTAGCAACAGTCAATGCCAAATGACTGATGGATACCCTGCAGACACAGCATGCTACCTGTTGGTGTACAACACAAAGGTCAGCACTGCAGCACAAACTACCTGGACTTGATCCACACATGCAATACACATGGCCATACTGGGCATGCTCACACACACAGAGGAATGAAGACAATGTCAATCAACAACATACTGAAAGGTCATACTGGGCATGCTCACCCACTTAACCACATGAAGGCCATGTCTGCAAACACCAATGGACCAGACATATCTGGCAGTCACAGTTCTTAGTGCAGACACATGTCAGTATGTACCACTCCTGCCTTGCACACACACACACACAGTGGATAGGAATACAGACTTATAATAAGCCAAAAGTAGATGGACATAGATGTGTGGAAGAGGGGGACCATGACAAGGAGCCACCTGGCCCTGTCCCACCCAGCACACAGCCAAAGGGCCCCAAACACATGAGGTGCAGATGTCACTTACTGCAGATACTAGCCACCAGTATCTGTCAGCATGACAGACTATGTGGTGCATGTGCCAGCTGTGCAACATGACTGTACAAGGAAGTAGTCATCTAGTAGCTGTATACACGTACCTGTGACATATGACCTTGTGTGTGCCCACATGTGGCATGTCAACCTCTGCATGAATGGGTTATGGCCCATGCACACACCGCCCTCTCCATAGCAGTATTATGGCAAGCCTGCTGAGGTCATCCAATGTGTAATACACCTTTGGGAGAGCTGTAGCTCAATAATCTCCATGGAGCGTCCCATAACTGTGTACTGCTGTAGTGATAAACTAGTTAGGTAGTAGTTCTAACCACAGACTTGGCAATTGTGTGAGTGTGTGTTTGTGTGCGTGTCTGTCTGTCTCTGACTGTGTAAAGAGAAATGCTTTTTAGGCTACTCACACTCCGTACAATTCATATACTCAACTTTGGCAAGGCTGCTGATGTCACTTACCTAGAAATACCCCTCTGGGAAGATTATAGCCCAGTAATCACTGGAGTGCATCATGTAACTGCATACTGCTGTGGTGTGATAAAATAGTTAGGTAGGTGTACTAACCCCAGACTTGGCAACTGTGTTTGTTCATACATTCAACTTTGGCAAGGCTGCTGATGTCACTTACCTAGAAATACCCCTCTGGGAAGATAATAGCCCAGTAATCTCCAGAGTGCACCCTGTAACTCCGTACTGCTGTAGTGTGATAAAGTAGTTAGGTAGGTGTGCTAACCCCAGACTTGGCAACTGTGTGTGTGTGTGTGTGTGTGTGTGTGTGTGTGTGTGTGTGTGTGTGTGTGTGTGTCTGAGTGAGTAGAGAGTAATGCTTTTTAGGCTACTCACACTCCGTACAAATCATATACTCAACTTTGGCAAGGCTGCTGATGTCACCTCTGGGAAGGGTGTAGCCCAGTAATCTCTGTAGCGCGTCATGTAACTGCGTATTGCTGTAGTGTGATCATAGAGTTAGGTAGATATTCCAACCCCAGACTTGGCAACTGTGTGTATGTGAATCTGTGTGTCTCTGACTGAGAAGCGAACAATGCTTTTTAGGGTACTCACACTCCTTAGAATTCATATACTCGACTTTGACTAGGCTGCTGATGTCACCCACTTGGAAATGCACCTCTGGGAAGGTTGTAGCTTAGTAATCTCTGTAGCGTGTCCTGTAACTGCTAAAGTGTGATTTAGAACTGTGGTAGGGTTCCATCTCCACCCATGGCAGTTCTGGATGTTTTGTGTGTGTTTCAATGTCTGTGTATGGAACAATGCATTATAGGCTACTCACTCACAGTACATTTCAAATGCCCTACTTTGGCAATCCTGCTGATGTCATTCATTGTGAAATACACCTTTGGGGAAGGGTTTCTTTAGTAATCCCTGTGGTGTGTCCTATAACAGCTCCATGCTGTAGTATAATATATACCTCGGTCAGGGTTCTATACACACACATGTTAGTTGTGGATGATTTGTGTGTGTCTCATTGTCTGTGTAGGGAGCAATGTGTTTTAGGCTAGTCACTTGCAGTACAGTTGAAATGCCCTAATTTGGTAATCCTGCTGATGTGATTCATTGTGAAATACACCTTTGGGGAAGGATTTCAGTAGTAATCCCTGTGGTGTGTCCTATAACAGCTCCATGCTGTACTATAATATAGACTTTAGTTAGGGGTTCTATACCCACACATGTCAGTTGTGGATGTTTTGTGTGTGTCTTACTGTCTGTGTAGGGAGCAATGCATTTTAGTCTAGTCACTCGCAGTACAGTTGAAATGCCCTAGTTTGGTAATCCTGCTGATATCATTCATTGTAAAATACACCTTTGGGGAAAGATTTCTCTAGTAATCCCTGTGGTGTGTCCTATAACAACTCCATGCTGTAATGTGATATAGACCTCAATCAGGGGTTCTGTATCCACACATGTCAGTTGTGGATGTTTTGTGTGTGTCTCACTGTCTGTGTAGAGAGCAATGCATTTTATGCCACACATGTCAGTTGTTGATGTTTTGTGTGTTTCTCACTGTCTGTGTAGGGAGTAATGCATTTTAGACTAGTCACTCACAGTACAGTTGAAATGCCCTAGTTTGGTAATCCTGCTGATGTCATTCATTGTGAGATACACCTTTGGGGAAGAAGTACTCCAGTAATGTCTGTGGTGCATACTATGACTGTGTCATGCTGTAGTGTAATAGACTAGTTAAGTAGGAGTTCTATTCCCAGACAGGGCAGGTGTGTGTGTTTGTAACTCATGTCCTGTGTAGTGATGAGTGTGGGCAATGTGGAGGGGGTTTTGCTTATTTCTTTTATGGTGGCCCTACTATGCATCACAATGTCAACCATACTGGGATAACAGATGTAAATCAGCTGAGAGGCTGGGGTGCAAAGCCATACCCATACATGTGACATGAAGGCCAGCCAATCACAGTTAGCAACCCCACTATTACCCAGAGCACACACTCGACCCATGTGTCATACGCACACACATGCCTAGGCAACAGCCAATATGTGGGTAGTACACTGCATATTGAACGCTGATTGTAACTATTCAGTAATAGCAGTGGGTTACAGAGGGCATGCTACCCTGCCCATCTGTCCAATATGCAAATACATGCAGACAGTGCACCTCCACCATGTTCCCCAATGGACAACTGCACCACCTGTGGTGCCTTCACATGTGACTCACAACAGACATACAATACCTGACAGCATGCCTTGTATGGATAGATGACACTGACATCAGGGAATGCTGTTAGCACGCTATCAATGTAACTGCAGGATAAACCTGCTGCCCATTACCGGTTCCTGCCACAGGTGGGCAAGACTGGCACATCTGATGATAATCTGCATTCACAACATGGGACAGACACCCCAGGTACAGTTCGACATGTCACTGTACATGCATCTGGGAGGTGTGTAAATCCCAAACACCATCAATGTCATGGGCTAAGGAACACATACATGGCAAGTGATGCACAGCATTGGCCACACACAATAGTCACCCAGGTGACTGGATGGGGGATGCAATACCCACTTATATGGGCAAATGCAGAAACTACAGGCCTGAGCCACAATGCAGACCATTGTCATGTGGCCTGATGCCAAGGTCTACCCATCACCTACCCTTGTACAGACTGCTGGCACAATTCACCACCACACACCCATGCAGACATGCACCCATGCATGTCAGAACTGACACCCTGTGTGTTCATGTGTGTGCTGTATGGTGCATATGTCCACATCCACACTCACTACAACCCCCCAGGGCATACTGAAGCATGCTGTCTGATGTCTGATACCACCTCATACTCTGCCCATACGACCTCCCTATGACCCGTGTCATGCATGTGATACCTGCACATTGATGTGCTGAGGCAATCCCACTAAAGATGAGTTGCACTCCTGGCCCTGCCAAGTGTGTCAATGTGTGTACATCCCTGTGTGAGTGTGCCTGTGTTGACGCTGGCACCTGTTCATGCAGACAGGTACTTGTACATCACCTACTGTATATCTACCATATCCCTGTTGCACTCACCATCACATATATGTTCTGAGTGCTTCACAGCAGGTAACCCATGTGGTGCATCCAATAACTACATTGAGCTGTGATAGCACTACATAGTTATCAGGGATTTAATACCCTGTGCTGGTAGGTGTGTGACACAAACATGCTTCAGTTTTACTCTACCACCCTTCCCTGACATGTATTTGCCTCTGTCTACCTCCCCCACTCCCTCTCTGGTGGTTGTGGTGACCCACACCTGCTTTGCTTAGGCAGCAGCATGTGCATGTTAAGTGATGCTCATGATCAGCTGATGGCCTCTGCATGAATTGCAGCCCTACCCTAGCTGATTGCATGTAGAACAGCTGTGGTAACATTCCCATAGACAATTGCATGGAAACACACTACAATACCTAGGAACATTATGGTGGTGTTGGCCCTTTTCAGTCACTGTGAGCAGGAACTAGATCTGTTGTTTGGCAAACAGCATCTCAGATGGATTGGGGATTTACCTCTAACAACATACACTGTGGAAAGAGGGCAACAAACAGGAGGGGGATGTGCCTGACCTGACTACAGACTGTAAGTGATGCTATACTGCATTTGGAGTAATGTTGGTTTAACAGTGTTTGCCTGGATATGCCTGTCATACATGTCGCAATACCTGCTATGTCAGTTCCATGTATATGATGAATCCTCATCTGCAGGGTCATCTGCAGACTGGGCAGTGTTGTGGCTTTGGTTTCATGTGTTAGCCATGGTGCATCCATCTGTGGAATGCAGAAGGTAGTGTGAGGATTGCAGTCTGTAGATGGTGAAGGCCGGGACAGTTACTTACTTCATATCCCTCATAGGACATATGTTGCAACAAACCCCGTTACAATGGTAAATATTTGAGGTTATCACAGCAACATGTCTATACTGTCCCTGTGTATGTGCTGCCAGCCACACCTCTGTCAACCTTTGTACATATGTCATGCATGAAGTGGTGGATATGTGCTGTACACCATAAATAGTGTCATCATATCTGATAACAAGCCAGTGATATATCAGATTGCTACACATGTCATATACAGTAGGGGTTATATTTCATGACATAAGCTGGACATTCTGTGGATGTTTGTACAGTACTGAGGTCTGTGTAGTGATGGTGAATGTCAGCAGTCTGTGTATTGTTAATATGTACTTTAGCCTGTGTACAGACTGTGGTAGATGCCATTGTTTTAGCTCCCCTTCTATCTGATGTTACTTGCTGCCCCACTGTATGGTACCGTTTTGCCATACATGTTTGTAGGGCCATACACACACATGTCCCATACCACAGACAGTCATCAGACCAAACTGTGTAGCAGCCCAGTATATGTAGGGTAATTCTGTGAGTGGCACATATGAGGATGGTGTAGAACAGATAGTCCATATACTGTAAAATGATGCTAGCTTACCATATGTGGCTGTGTTCACATTGGTTGTGGTTATGCACTTTCACATAGGTGTATCTTACCCTGTGCTGTGACATGGCTGTTGAGCCTGCTATATATGCAGGTACATGTGCATTCCCCCATATGAGATGTAGGCCAGTGTTGAGCCAGTCTGCCTGTAGCCTGCACAGTGCTTTGTTACATGCCTAGCAGCTTAGTGTACTTACCCAGTGAGATGTCATGTGCAGATACTTGCCAGATGTACTGCTGCCGGGCCTCCCATAAAAGTCATGTATGTCAGACAGAGCAGTGGGATGCTGTACAGATGTATGTCGATATCTAGTGGGTAGTATGTGTCCATGGCACCCCTGTACCAGCAGTCATTATGTGTCAGGCCAGACAGGAGTGTGTGAATCCAAAACCTATGTTGGCAAATGTACACCAGTTGTTATGTGTTATACCCAGCCACATGGCTATCTACATCCATATTGTCAGGCCTGGTACACATGTTGTGCAATAAGGGGTTATGTGTATACCTCTGGACTGTACAGGGTATGTCCAAAGTTCCACATATATTATCCAATATCTCTGCTGCACTCCACAGGGGCATTACATGCTAGAGACGGTACTTTACAATGATTTTCTTAGTATGTCTGTCAGTAGCCAATGGCACACATATTATAAGCAGATGTCACCTTCCACACACACCATGTCTGTGAAGACAACCCTAATGACAGTAGCAGTAGTCTAGTAATATACCTGTTATACAAACCTGACATCCCCTTGCACTATGACTTTGGGACTTTAGGGGCTGGGGTAAGGCTACACTCCATGTCCAGGACATATGGTGGAAATATATGTACATATACTTATCCAGACAGCCATATATATATATATATATATATATATATATATATATATATATATATATAATTACACATGTGTACTACTTCTAATTACCACTGTCATGGCAACCACCCACTATAAATCCCTACAGCATGTGGGTGTGATCCCTTTACAGTTCCTGTGTGATGAACATCCTTTCTGTGTGTGGGCATCAGTGTTACAGAGAGCAGGTAGCAATACCTCTTACAGGAGAACCTGCACACTCAGAGTGACCACATATTTGTAGAAGGATCAGGAACTACAGACAGACTGTGAGTAGAGTTGTGGTATGCTTTGTATATCACTGGTGTTACATGGTGTGTGTGTGTGTGTGTGTGTGTGTGTGTGTGTGTGTGTGTGTGTGTGTGTGTGTGTGTGTGTGTGTACATAATAGTCTACCTTGGAAAGCAGTCTGTCTGCATAGCTCACTACTGTGGGCCTATCCTCTTGCTTGACAGAGGTATGCCTGTCATGAGTTGTCCACCCACCACACAGGTCCTGTGTCAGATATTACATTGGCAGTGTGTGTGTTGTGTGCTATCAGTACATGGCTACATCCATTTCTGTTTCTAACCTCAATTCCCTGTCTAAGGGTATGTTGCAGACTATCCTGTAACACCAGCAGCTTGCCTAGTGTATGGCAACAGTGTTCCACATATGTACCTATGTGCCAGCCTCTGTCCTCCATCTACATACCAAGCTTTGCATGTATGTCATGCTGTTGGGGGTTGTTCTGTAGTGGGATGTGAATATATCACACTGCCATGGCTGCCATTAGTCCACTGCTGTTGTAACCCCCACACATACAGTGGGCCTGGGGCCATATATGTGTGGGTGTCAGCTACACAATACGTGTGCCCTTATGCACTCCACAAGCCAGTGTGTGTAACAGTGGCATATGGGCCTGTATTACTGAGTCTATGTGGGGAGCACCATAAATGATTTAGGTTGTTACAAAATGTGCAGGAATCAGGAGTGAGCTGCCACAAGGTATCTGGATGTACAGTACCGTATACTTCACCTATATTGACATTACTTACATGAATTGGGATACTGCAAGCCTACTGCCTCCTGCCTTACAGACTGTTCTGTTTGTCGGTGTGCTCGTGATGGTGTCAGTTATGCCTTGTTATGTACCCGTTACAACCCATTTGATCACAAAATGTCTTTACCTCCTACTGAGTTTGTACAGAGTGTAGATAGAGGCTGCTGAACTACACACCTGCAGTACATACTGCTGATTGTTTGGTATCCTGTGGCCCAGTCTGTCTTCACTATTGTACAATTTGAAGGGCTTGGCCTGCACAGCAACAGTTGTAACCTTTCCAGACTACTGTATTAGTGTAACTATTTCACAGTTGCAGTACTCTGTTTATATGGTTGCCCGTATCTGAACAGCTATATGACATGGAATATAGAACTGTTATAGTAAACAATTAAAGGATTCCCATTTCTGAAAACCTGTGTGTGGTGTCTTTCCTATGACCTTTCTATGGGTATATGTTGCAGGCAACGATTGACATTTGTATGAGTGGCCCATACAGTGTCCAGTTGTTCAGGTGTTAACTGTAGGCATAGTGGCTGTTCCATACTGTATGCACTGTCTACATATGTATCTTACTGTACATATATCTGCGTGTGTATGTGTAGTCCCATAAAAATAAAAATAAAAAAAAAAAATATATATATATATATATATATATATATATATATATATATATATATATATATATATATATATATATATATATGTATCTTCATATCTGTGTCTGTGTATCTGTATCCTAGGGATTTTGATGGCTTCCACATATTACATGCCCTATGGGAGGCAGACTGTACTTGGTAGTGTGTTGTAGGGCACACATGTTTGGCTGTGGGGGGATGCCTATTCGTACAAGACGTATAGTATGTGGGGCCTCTCAATCCCATTAACAGTGCATGTGGACATATGTGTATTTGTTAATCTGCCATTGCTATCTGCAGATGTATGGCCAGATATACCTATATATATATATATATATATATATATATATATATATATATATATATATAAAACTATGTCTGTATATACCTACATACATATATATCTGCATACACATATGTAATGTGCTGTGTATATGCAGACATATAGGTGTAGGCACATATATGTGTCGATTTAGGCATATGCATGTAGATATATGTATATAGAGTTAGAAAAACAAAAAACAATATATATATATATATATATATATATATATATATATATATATGTGTGTGTATATACATATATTGTATCTGTCTAGATTTTTATATAGTTACAAACACAGACATTTAAGTGCTGGTATACATTCTCTGTACTGTTGCATGACACAACTGGATGATATGCTTTTGAAAATATTGATTTTCTGTGTATCTGTCATGGCTTAGTGGTACATCATTTTGTGTAGGGTCCTTGGCTTGAGCCTTGCAAGAGCTGTTTATTTTGTTGCTGGGCAGAATACAGCCCGTTGGATTCAGAGTGATTAAGGGACTTTAAAGCAGTTGTAAGCAGGTTTGCACGGGTTTACTCAGAGCTTAGCATTGCCTACACAGGTTAAGCAATTTAGAAGCTAACTGAGTTTATGAAAATGTAACCGGAGGTTAGGAGTGCTTACCATCACGCAAACCCATGCAAACCCACGCAAACCCACTTACAACTGCTTTAAAGTGCCTTAATCACTTTGTATCCAACTGGCCATGTTTGGCCCAGCAACAAAATAAACAGCTCTTGCAAGGCTCAAAACCAGGACCCTACACACCGTACACAAAGTGATTTACCACTAAGCCATGGCAGATATATATAATCATGATGTTTTCATATACATATCATCCAGCCCAGATATTCAAAACTACAGGGAATGTATTCCACCATGTAGATGTATGTGTGTGTGTGTGTATATTCATATTTAAATAGTAATTATATATACATACACATATATATATATATATATATATATATATATATATATATGTATGCCACTATATACATATATACATAGATATGCATATATCTATAGAAATATATGTATACATCCGTATGTCCACATATATACAGCACTAAAAATACATATATGTAAGCATATATATGGTTCACCTTTTAAAGGGGTAAAATCATGTCTCCGAAAGCTGGAAGGCTGAAAGTATGTTTTCAACATTGCACAATTTTGCAATAAATGCATTGAATGTGCAATGAGTGAATGTCACTATGCATTCACTCATTGCAGATTCAGCAATTTGGTTGAGGATGGCACTATATTGGAAATGGGGAAAATTTGCCTTTCCCCACTGTAGTGCGAACTTGGAGTTAGTATATCACAGTAGGGGGGTTGTGGGGGGCCCAGCCCCCAAGATGGGGTGTTCAGGGGGGCTTTCCTCCCTGCATTACAGTATGTATTCCAACTTGTAGTTTGAGAATAAGCAAAGCTGCTTTTAGATTTGCTGAGCTTTGAACTGTGGTGCAATTAGAAATGACAGATTGGTCCTTTTGGTTTGCAGAAAGGGCCGTTCAAAGAAATTATTGTCTCCCTTTCAAAGGTAAACACATATATATCTATATAGGTATATATGGACATACATCTGCAGGTGAAATTGGGAACATAACCACAACATATATGTCCACATGCACCATTGATGGGTTTTTAGAGACCCACACATCATACATATGGCACTGATAGGTATTCCCCCCACAGCCAAACACATCTGGCCTGCAATACACTACCAACCTTAGCAGATCCCACAACCAGGACCCTAAATGACAAGAGCAGTACATGTTAACAGTACTCCATCCCACCTGTAGGATGTCAGGCTGGTATTACTAACATATTGTGCAGTACAGTCAAGCTAAGTGTCATGCTTGAGGGAGCCCCTGGACAGACGCAGTAAGTAGCTGAGATCCCTCATACGATCCAACAGGCCTACACCTGACAATGGATTCACCAATGTTGTCAAGGATGACCACAAATCCACCATGTCAGCTGGGAACTGTCACACAGTAGCCTAATGACCCTGGTCTGCATGGACATGGACCATATCAACAATGATCCCATGGCCAATGTCACTGGTAATCTTAACACATGGGACCCTGCCAATGTTGGACTTGTCAAAGGCAGAGAATACAACTTGAACCTGGTATACCTCCTTGACTCAATCATGACAGGTGTAGATGAGGGTTAGGAGGTGCACAATGCCTATGTAGAGCATAGCAGGCTTTTGTACACCATCCCACATGTAAGAATGTGTGTAGATGTTAAGGGATCTTCCTCCGTTCACAGAATATGTTTCCACCAGGACTGCTTGGCAAATTCCAACATACCACAGGTGCCATCCCATGGACATACAGTCCTTCACAGGTCATAGATGTGTTAATGTTCTCCTCCACACTGTAGAAGTGTGCAGCACTACTGAGGTTGCTATAACTCTCTGGGTGTGTCTATTGTGGACACATCCGCCATCATTGCAGTTATTGTTGCGCCTATTCCACCACATAACTGTCTGTAATACTGCACAGTGTTTATTATCAAGTTGTCAGTTGTTGTTTACACCATTCACAGTAGTTGAGTGCCTCACACCCTCCTAAGGGTAAGGCTATGCCACCGGCATTGGCACACTCATGTTACTGAGGTGAGGATTGCAGTAGAGTGGGGAAAGGGGCATACACCCTGCTGTTAGCATGTTCAGTGTCATCCACATTGCAGACTGCATATATAGCAATGTGTGGTGAGACCTATCCTGTCTTGGTAGGATTACATGGGCAACAGATGTGTTACCTGCACGGGGACATACCTCCATGTGTACAGTCTTGTATCTGTACTGCATCCAAACCAAAGGCTCTGTGTGTTGTACCCAGCCATGTCATGTGTACCACCCACTACACTTACTGGTGTCCACAGTAGAAGGCCTGCTGACACCACTACACCCATCAGCCATGTGGCACATGGACAAGCACAACACAATCAGAATAGATAATGGTGAAAACAATACAACATTGTTAATTACAGTTATAATGCAGCATGGCTGCACAGCTACACCTTCCAAGATATTAGCATTTCACTTTACTGCTGACATCATGATACACAGAATTCCATTGCTACACTGTTGTACAGTCACCCTGTGCATCAGCACCATGATATCCTGTCCCTGCATCGATGTTATGGATGACAGGAAGTGGCACAGGTATCATCATTTGCACAGGGTGTGTTGTTGGTTTGCCAGAGGCCTAGGCTGAGTCATACAATTGACAACGTGTGCGCATGTGTGTGTGTGTGTGTGTGTGTGTGTGTGTGTGTGTGTGTGTGTGTGTGTGTGTGTGTGTAAGGGGGCTGAGTACTGTTATGGGCCAATGGTGATGTCGTGTGTGTGTAGCTATGTGGTTGCCCTAGGTTTTTTGTTTATGTATGTGTCTGCATGCACACAGTTCCACCATGTGACCACCCTATATGGGGATTTGTGAGACAGCTGCAGACTTTACCTGGCAGGGTTTGCAGTTCACCATCTCTGGCCATGGACACGGGACCTGTGCCTGACAGGGATGCTAGAGGCAGTATCTGGTACAAAGCCAGATCGGGTACTATCCCCTGAGGTTGACAGATGTCCACTGGATCCAGGTCCTTCCTGGGACTGGCCAGGGCCAAGTGCACGTGCTCTGCTATGACAGTCTATGGGCAGCAATCCCCACAGTGCTAGAGCTGGTACTGCCACTACAGGAGCGGCTGTGACTGGTGGGATGTCCACGGTGACCTCCAGCTGCTGGTGTTGCTGGCATACTTCCACGTGGCTGTCACAACCATCCCACCCTGTCCTGATGCATGGACTTGACATTGTGGATGAGATCCAATGTCTCACCCCACCTTCTATCCATGACCTCGGTGTAATTACAAATGGCACCTGCTAGGTCATGGATGCTGTCAGTTACAGAGGTGTGATGAGCCCTCTGCACCCTTAGACCCTGTCTGGTGTAATGGTCCATTCATGCCAGTGCCTCCATGACAGCCTGGAACATGCATGTGATTGATAAAGATGTGGCACGTCTGCCAGGGGCATGATGACCAGCAGTGTTCAGATGAGCACCCCTGAACATCTGCCCATGTGGTACTCTGCTGGACATATGGCTATGGCTGCTGTGTCCTGACACACATGCTATAGATACCACACTGTCCTGGCCAATGCCAACCATAGACTGTCCCTCAGCTAAGGCCAACGGTGATGAGGTATGTAGAGGCAGTGTGACTGTGTGCATGGATGGGGTGGATACTTGTGTGATGTCAATAGGTGGCCCACTGGCACCCCCTGACAACCCTGCCTGTGCCTCAACACACCTATCCTCATGGTCAATGTCTGTATCAGTGACATCAGATTCCCTGCGGGAGGGACCCAGCCCCATCTCATCACCCGTGAGGGGAAAACAGGGAACAGACTGTAAGACCTGTACATCACCACTAAACAGTACACACACACACACACACACACACACACAGTGTGTGTGTGTGTGTGTGTGTGTGTGTGTGTGCAGACATGGCCACACACACAGACATACACACATGCAGTCGATATACATGACAACCCATACACTCCACCAGACAGCACCTACAGACAGCTCCAGCACCCCCATAACACACACAATAGCAGGTGATGGTGCAACACAGTATCACACACAAACCTGTAATTACACACATGTCAGCATGCAGGACATGTGGCGCTTAACAGCATGCAGTGTAACTGTTGTCAATCCCCATTACCAACATTATGCATGGGCTATGATACATGATGTCTGTTAGTAGGTGATACCCCCCCCCCCCGGAACACACTACAACCATGTCCACAGCATTGCTGTGCATCTGTTCAGCACCCTGGTATGTACTGTGCACCATACCTCACAGGTGTACACACCATTGCAGGATATGTATCTGTGTGTCAGTTGTGTTTCCTCTTCTGCTCACAACCTCTGAGTGTTTCTGGATTATATGTGGACACTTGTTTAGTGAATGCCTGATGTGTATTCACAGATGTCATCATCAGTGGTGCATGTATGAGTGACAGAATACCATTAGACAGACCACAGACACAATGTACTGTACATATGGTGAGTGTAGAGACCATTATTGACATGGCACTCTCTTCCATGACATGACATGGCACAACACTACTGCATATGGCAAGACTACACATACCTGATATGTGACATATGACCTAGGCAGTCAGTTGCATTACAGGCCATATGTGCCAGTTGTGCAGATGCTGGTTGGGATGCATACCATTTGTGAGTGCATATGTGTGCACACACATATCATGAAGGTGTGTAGCAATAACTGCTATGTGTACTACTGCGGTCACTATACCTGGCAGGGGTATAGTAGGATGGGTCATTATCATGAGCCAATAGTTGGTCAGTCAGGCCTGAAAATGTTCCCCAAACCAGCATGTTTGCATGCTAAACATGTGCACAGCCCTTGGAGGTCATACCGTACCATCACTAGTGCCGTGGAGTCAGGGTTATGTCTGCCACACTTTCTGACCTTGACTGTGTGCAGATGGAGCCATTCTCAGTGGGTTTGTCTCTCCCCTCCATTGCACTGTTGTGTTTCAGGATGGCACATTCTCACCATCTCCTGCTACATTGCAAATGCTCGACATCTGTGGCCTACACATGTGACATATTGCCGTATCTCAAACTAGGAACACCATGTGTACTGGCATATTCCCTGTCAATGCAGGGCAAACATGCAGGTGTACAGTGGCACTAGCATTGTACAGATGGGGATGTCATCCCTGGGTTGGGGTGAGGTGTGGATTGTGCAGCACATGCATCATGACTGCAACTTCCTGGACTTTCCCAACATGGTGCTGGTACATAAGATCACATTGCAACACATGGTTTGGCAATGTCCCACCATTATGCAGGTCATATCTGTATTGAGCCATGGCTGATGTTGCCTGTGGTACAAATAGGTTCATAGGTGAGTACTGGTCTATTGGTCCTGGGGCCTACATAAGCATAGCCATGCACCACCCAATAATGTTATTCCCCTGTGCACCTGTCATGCTGTGGCACAGACATACTACCCAGGGTGAATTCCCCATTTCCCTTCCAGTTGTCAAGTGTTTTTGTAAAGAGGGTCAATGAGTAACATTGCCTGACATGAATGTGTAGTCTGTTCCAGAGTGTGAGAATTCCCCAGGACAGGGCCCTATCCCTCCTGTATGTTCTGTGTAATGTGTTGATGAGGTTTAGGACCCTGGAGCATGTGTTTGTAGAGGGAGTGGGATTTCTTTATATGTAGCATGTTCAACTGCTCTGTGTATGACATAGCTGTGTGTGTTAGGCAGATGTCAGCTGTGCCTGTGCAATGTGCACTGGAGTGTAGCCACAGTTGTCTGAGATGGTCTGTGTATTGCATGTGTTTGAGGCTGGTAATCCCATTAGTGAGGTGTGTGCTCTGTCAGTGAACATGTACAGTATGCATTATGGGTAGGTGTGTTAGATGTGTACATGGCCTACACCTTAGCTATGACATGCACAGTGAATTGCCAAGATAACCTTAGACCATACTTACCGGCATCTGGCCGCTGCCTTGCTGGTATCCCAGAGGTACCTATTTTGGAATGAGATAGAGTTGATGTCAGTAGCCACAGCTGTGGCATTGCTACATGGTGGGTGCAATATTACAGTAAAACAACAGCTGAAGTCTACAGTACTACAGATTATGCATAACTGCTTATCAGTACTACACAGCAACAGACTTCACATCTCACATATGCATGATCTACCTGTACAGATGCATACACAAAAGTGGCCTACTGATATGCCCTGGAACCTTGCCTGCATGCTCCATGTCTGGTGTGTGGGTAGCACCCACCTCCATAACTGTATATGTATGTAGCTCTTGTGGGCAGGCAGGCGCCAGCAGGCTCATGAGCAGCTCCTCCACTCTGGTGAGGGGGGATGGATGTTATTGCCACCACTGTTGCAAGGTAGTCACCCCGCACAGCAGCGGCATGGCGACGTACATGGTGGAGCAGGTCACTACAAGGATGGCAGACCTGCTCATATGTATGGCTGTGCATCCCCACCTCATTCACCCTGCGGACTACATCGTTCCACATGGCGGTCCACTCATGCTGGTCCTGGCTTGTCCTTGAGAACAACAGCTGGTAGTGCTGGATGATGCTGGTGAGTATTATGTCATCCTCAGTGGCACTGTAAGCGGGATTCCTTGGGTGTGCCATACTCCCTGAAAGACATAAAGTTGGAAATATGTCTGAGCAAATCATATGGCACATTTACCATAATACAATACACATATCAGTCTCCCCCCACCATATCAGCTCCAACTTAATGTTCACACAATGCAAGTGGTATGTCTCCGGTTTATCTACCATTGGGATGTATATTGTATTGAACAACACTTTCTGCTATGTGTTCATAGACATACTCCCTGTGGGGACACTAGAGTTGCTGGGCTGTTAAAGAGTATTTCTCCTGCATGCCATTGTCACTGCCACTATGTTTCCACATATGCACGTGGTATGCTTGCTATGTGATTGCTACACATCTGCCATTCTGTGTTATTAGGGATATCTATGCATGCTGTTGGACATGTTCTGGGATTGTGTGGACTATTACAACCCACATATGTTCCATGACAGTTACACAACAGGATGTGTAGGGGTTATTTGCCAGCAGGAACACAACTCGCACCTAATGTGCACATGTTACCAGTCCACATCACATCCGTGACCCACCATGGAACCTCATTATCTACTGTTCCGGCACTACCTTCATGTGGAACCACCTCAGGGGATGGTGTCTCCCCCATGGAGCACACACAGATATATGCATGCCACCCAGTTGGGTCCAGGGTCTTGTGCATAGGGAGCTCCACAGAGATATGGGGTATGTGCTACATCACCTGGAGGCATGCAGTACACATACACAAGGTTAGACATGCATGTTCCTCCTGCTCAGCCCAGAGCCCAGGTACCTTTTTGACTGTGTAGATGCTGTCGTGACTGTCCATGGGTGGGCACCATCTTCCCTTTGTTCCCATATGGGGACTCAATGGCCTCCACATTCCAAATGGAACTACCCATCCACAGTGTTTAACCACCACATGTGTCATATACCACCCCTGTATGCTGTCTTGTTTGTCACCCAACCAAACCTACATACCAATATGTGCCTAATACCCTTCACCAACATATATATCCCACCTTCTCAAACAATAGCGATGTGTTCCCAACATGGGTTACATACCACACTCCATTTTGCGGCCATGTACTGGTGTTTAGATATGTTGAATATTGATGTGTGATGTTCTCTCACACATGTCATGGCAGGGGACATGTATTAACATATATCTATATATCTATATATATATCTATATATATATATGTGTGTGTGTGTGTGTGTGTGTGTGTGTGTGTGTATACCTATACGTGTCAGTATTATGTATATGTGTGTATGTGTCTGTTTGTATATATATATATATATATATATATATATATATATATATATATATATATATATATATATATATATATATATATAGACATACACACACATACACACACACACACACACACATTTATATATATATATATATATATATATATGTATGTGTATAACTGTCCGAGGTTCTGTAGACATACACAGCTGTGAATATTTATCACACATATATGTATCAGTATGTGGGGTACATACAAACATCAGGTCCACACTCTTGTAACTCTCTTTACTTCACAACTGAACTGTTCTGCCTTGCTGAAACACAGATAGGTGTCACGTGTGAACACAGACTAACATTAGGGGGTTATATATGATGGCAGATTTTAGATAAGCATATTATACTGCTATGGCAGTTGGGCATGCTATGCTGCACTTTAACATGACTGTCCTGCAGGTGGTGTGGTCTCACACTCATGTGTCTATCATGGCAGCATTAATACCACCACCAGTCGTTGGCCACAGTAATGTACAGAACAAAGATATCATGGGTCACACCTTTGCCATTCACTGCTGATCTGCACAGTTGACAGTTATGTCTCACCGCCCACAGGGACACTATTGTCCAGAGCAGTTGTTGAGCAGAACAGCATTACAGGAACAAGTACTGATGGCATATATATATCATTTCACATTACACATCCTATTATTCTATGCCATATACTACATGCAAGTAAATACATATCTGTTTCACATACCTTTTATATTTTTTCCACTGTAACAAAACCCAAAGCTTTGTTACTTTTATTAAAGTTGTTATTTTTTTTTGTCTTTCTCTCTATCTCTCTCTCGCTCTCTCTCTCAGCCTCTCCAGTAGAGTGATTGAGCTGGTTTGAATAGATTGCAGAATACTTTTGTAGGTATTGCAGATGATCAGGTGATGGCCTCTGCACCAGTCTGTGTCCACCAGTTGCTAATTGCATGCAGCCTGCTGTGTAGTACTTCAGATAACCACCGTCATGGCAACCCTGTACTTTAAAATGCTGACATCTGTGGGCGTTGTCCCTTCACCTTTTTAGTATGGATGACATCCTTCCTGTGTGTGGACATCAGTGTAACAGACAGCAGGTAGCAGTACCTCTTACAGCCGAACTTGCAGACACAGGCCAAATACACATTTGGGTAAGGTTCCAGACCTAAAGACAGCATGAGTAGTGTTGTTGTGTGCATTGTATCTTGCTGGTCTTACAGGGTTTCTGTGTACATGGTACTTTTGCATGGAATGTTGTCTGTCTGCTTAGCTCTCAACTGTGGGCCTATCCATATAATACTAGGAGGATTGGCTGTTAGGTTTTGTCTGTGCACCACACAGGTATTGTCCCAGATATATCACTGGCATTCTGTCTGTTGAGTACTATCAGTACATGGCTACATCCATTTGTATTTCCATGTCACATTCCTGCATAAGGGTATGCTGCAACAAATCCTGTAACAGTACCAATTTCCAGAGTGTGTAACAGCAATAATGCAAATATGGCCCTATGTTCCTCCCTCTGTCCTCCACATATATGCCAGTCTTTGTCCTACTGTGATACAGAAAGGGGTTGTTAGGTAATGGCCTATCACTATTTACCACTAGCATTACTGCTATCATCCCAGTCATGTCATGGACTCCCACACCAACTGTTGGGCCAAGTCCATATATATATGGGGACAACAGCTGTGGAACACATATGTGCCCTTGTACATTCCAGAGGTAAGTGTGTGGTACACAGTGTTCCTTGCCCTTGTACAGCCTTTTATGGGGGGTTCAATGCCATTAACCTAGGCTGTGACACCTTTTCAGGGATATAAATGTTAAGACGAGGGTCATTCGGTGTGATAGTGAGATGTTAGGTTAAGCAATGTTATGTACAAGATACTGTGACATTAACACAAATGCTACTTTTCCCCCTAGAGCTTGACTATAGGGTGTAATTAGAGGCTGCTGAGTTACATCTGTAATTGTTGATTGTTATGTATCTTGAAGGCAAATCCTGTGTCTACTGTTGTACTAATTGAAGGCCCTGGCCTGGACAGCATAGTATGGTATATGTCCACATTGCTTGCATCTACTGTTTTGTGTCAGCCTTGCATTCATCACTGATTACGTATTTCAAACTTTATGTGGTGTAAGAACTGGCATACATTATTGTATAGTACAAAAATAAAGGTTATTTGTGTATGCATACCTGTGTGTCGTGCCATGTCCTTTGAATTGTGGGTGGGTATATGTTTAATGTCAGTATTCTCATTTGTGGGAATGGTTGCCACACTGCACATTTCACAGGTGGCAGTTAAAGGGCTTCTGGCTGAGGCATATACTTTGCACCCAGTACTTCTACACTACTTCTACATATGTATGGCTACTAATACCTTTTGTCTGTGTACATGCGTATGTAACTATATATATATATATCTCATATAGCTATATCTCTCTATATATGTATGTATATGTATATATATATATATATATATATATATATATATATATATATATATATATATAAATATATATATATATATATATATATATATATATATATATATATATATATATATTTATATATATATATATCTATATATATATATATATATATATTTATATTTATGCATCATCATCATCATCTTCTTTCGGCTGTTCCCGTTAGGGGTCGCCACAGTGGATCACCTGTTTCCATTTCTTCCTGTCCTCTGCATCTTGCTCTGTCACACCAACCACCTGCATGTCCTCTCTCACCACATCCATAAACCTTATCTTAGGCCTTCCTCTTTTACTGTTGCCTGGTAGCTTCATCCTTAGCATCTTTTTCCCAGTATACTCTGCATCCCTTCTCAGCACATGTCCAAACCAATGTAATCTTGCCTCTCTGGCTTTGTCTCCAAACCTTCCAACCTGGGCTGACCCTCTAATATACTTATTCCTAATCCTGTCCACCCTTGTCACACCCAGTGCAAATCTTAACATCTTTAACTCTGCCACATCCAGCTCAAACTCCTGCCTTTTTGTCAATGCCACTGTCTTCAACCCATATAACATAGCTGGCCTCACTACCCTCTTGTAGACCTTCCCTTTCACTCTTACTGGTAATCGTCTGTCAAAAATCACTCCTGACACTCTTCTCCACCCACTCCATCCTGCCTGTACTCTGTTCTTCACCTCTCTTCCACACTCACCATTACTCTGAACTATTGACTCCAAGTATTTAAACTCATCCACCTTCGTCACCTCTACTCCTTGCATCCTCACCATTCCTCTATCCTCCCTCTCATTCATACACATATATTCTGTCTTATCCTGCTGACCTTCATTCCTCTTCTCCCTAGAGCATATCTCCATCTCTCCAGGATCTCCTCCACCTGTTCCCTACTCTCACCACAGATCACAATGTCATCTGCAAACATCATAGTCCATGGGGACTCCTCTCTGATCTCGTCTGTCAACCTGTCCATCACCATTGCAAATAAGAAAGGGCTCAGAGCTGATCCTTGATGTAACCCCACATCCACCTTAAACGCATCCGTCACTCCCACCACAGACCTCACCGCTGTCACACTACCCTCGTACATATCCTGCACCACTCTTACATACTTCTCTGACACTCCTGACTTCCTCATACAATAACACAACTCCTCTCTAGGCACCCTGTCATATGCTTTCTCCAAGTCTACAAAAAACACAATGCAACTCCTTCTGACATTCTCTGTACTTCTCCATCAACACTCTCAGAGCAAACATCGCATCTGTAGTGCTCTTTCCCTGCATGAAACCATACTGCTGTTCACTAATCATCACATCCCTTCTTAACCTAGCTTCCACTACTCTTTCCCATAACTTCATGCTGTGACTGATCAATTTAATCCCTCTGTAGTTACTACAGCTCTGCACATCACCCTTACTCTTAAAAATCGGTACCAAAACACTTTTTCTCCATTCCTCAGGCATCCTCTCACTTTCCAAGATTTCATTAAACAATCTGGTCAAAAACTCCACTACCATTTCACCTAAACACCTCCATGCTTTCACAGGTATGTCATCTGGGCCAACAGCCTTTCCATTCTTCATTATCTTCATAGCTATCCTTACCTCCTCCTTGCTAATTCATTGTACTTCATGATTCACTATCCCTACATCATCCAACCTTCTCTCCCTCTCATTCTCTTCATTCTTCAACCCCTCAAAGTACTCTTTCCATTTTCTCAACACACTCTCCTCACTTGTGAGTATGTTTCCCTCATTATCCTTTATCACCTTTACCTGCTGCACATCTTTCCTAGCTCGGTCCCTCTGTCTAGCCAATCGGAACAGGTCCTTCTATCCCTCCTTAGTGTCCAACCTTTCAAACAACTCTTCATATGCCTTATCCTTAGCCTTAGCCACCTCTCTCTTTGCCATGCACCTCATCTCCTTAAACTCCTGTCTACTTTCTTCATGCTTATGAACATATTTATGTATCTATATACAACTGATGTTATATGATTATATGAGAGTTATTTATATATATATATATATATATATATATATATATATATATATATATATATATGTTGTGTCTTTCAGCTTTTCCCGGTTAGAGGTCGCCACAGCAGAACTCCGGTCCGTTAATGATTGGCAGTAGATTTTTACATGCCGAGTTGCCAGCCCTGATGCACAACCTTCAGTGAAGGTACGCCCATTCACGCATGTCTCCACACAGAAGACGCTCTAGCTGAGAATCGAACAGGACAACGTCTTACTGTGAGGTGACAACGCTACCGCAGCACCACCACCACAGTTTTTATATATAAATATATATATATATATATATATATATATATATATATATATATATATATATATATATATATATATATATATATATATATATATATATATATATATATAGGTGTTCGTGATGATGAGATCAATATTCTCTCTCTCCTTGTAGGGGACTGGTTGTAGTTGTTTGTTTGCATTTGAGTTTATGGATTCCAGGAACAGGTGAGTAGTGTTCCCAGTCCTTGATTAGGGTAGTTGTTAGTCCAGTAGTAGTTGAAAGTTACCTGTGATGATGGTGTTTGGAGATGCATTATCCTCAGTGTGAAGGGTTCCAGGCGTTTGCGTTTTGGCCTGTAACATGCTGTAATTTGCATATGTGTCAATTTGCATGTTACAATTGCTGGATGGTTTGCACCCTATGGTGCGATGATGCATCGTTGAGGTGTGAGTGTCCTTCCTGAATATGGATATATATATATATATATATATACACACACATATAGCTGTCTGTCTGTCTACATTTACAGATATATATCTGTCCATATGTCCATGCATGTTTGGCTCATATTTTGGTCTGTACCTCATTCTCTTGGCAATTGACATGGATGATCACAGCATTGAAGTCAGTAACTAGCGCCGACACTTTTGTGTTTCAGACTTCATCTCCTTCTACATATGTGTTCTAATATATATAACTGTGTAACTAGCAACATTTTAATTGTATTAGAGCATTAGTTGACATATATCCCTATTTGTACCCACATTGTGGCAAACTTTTTCCAGACTTCCTGCATTAACAGGTTGTGTGGTATGATATTAATACATTTTCTGTACTGTTGACTGATTGTGCTGGATGATATGTTTGTGAAAACATCAGGTTAATGTATATTTGCCATGGTTTAGTGGTAAATCACTTTGTGTATGGAGTGTAGGTTCCTGGGTTTGAGCCTTGCCAAGACAGTTTATTTTGTTGCTGGGCAGAACAAGGGCCACTGGATACAGAGTGATTACAGCACTGTTAAGCAGTTTTAAGCGGGTTTGCTTGGGTTTGCGTGATGGCAAGCACTGCTAACTTCCGCTTATGTTTTCTTACACTTAGCTTCAGAATTGCTCAACCTGTGTAGGCATAGCTTACTGCTGCTTAAAAGTGCTTACTGCTGCTTACCCCTGCGCTATTTTCTTTAAAAGAAAAGAAGAAGGGGTTGATAGGAAAGTGGTGAAAAAAGGGGCACAATGAGGGAAAAACAGTAAGGAAAATAGCTAGGCATGTGCAGGAAGGGTATAGGAAAGGTCCATAGCTGCCCATTTCTTCTAAAGCAACAGCTGTGCATATACACTGAATTCGGAGGTAGATTTGAACCCTCAAAACCCTGGGAGAGGGGTGAGTACAACATATATTCATTGTGATGCCAATTAGTCCAGATTACATGTGTCCAGTGCACATGTGTGCAAAATGGACAGCTATGTATGGGGCAAGATTTTTTTGTGGGAACAGATTGCACTTTTTTTCTGGTGAGAGTGGGATGTTGGGGAGGGGTAGTAGGTATATTTGTGGAGGTAGGTTGGGTAGGTTAACAGACAAGACAAGACACATACAGGGGCGGTATATGATGCATTTGGGGAGTAAACACTATGGATGGGGTGGGGTGTTTGGAAGTCAAAAGCCCATGATCCCCCAACTGGAAACAGTGCAACTGAGGTCCCCATCCACGGGCAGTCACCACTGCACTTTCACGGCACCAAAGGTGGCTGTGCTGGGGGCTGTGTAGGAGGGGCAGGCTCACCCTCTAATTGCACCACTCAGCCCTCAAGCTGGCATAGCCGGTCTCGATACTCCCGATTGAGCTCCCTATGCACCACGGCCTGGACCTGTTGACTGGTGACAGGTACCCCTCTGTTCCTGCTCTGAGGGGGGCAAGCCCCATCCCCTGCAGCTGTTCCACCCAAAAGTGGTGCAGGGCCCATGGAGGAGGAGGTCCCAGGCTGGGCCCCAGATGTGCTGGTGCCCAGTGCCATGGCCAGCTGAGGTGGGACAGGTGGGTCTGCTGGGACCGCCCTTCCTATACGAGCTATGTTGTAGCAGGTTTATGACAGATATGGGTTAGTAGCAGAAAACAGCATTCAGGATTAGTTATAACAGCATGCATAGGTATTCCCAGTAACTCAAAACACCAGATTTAACACAGTTGCCGAGCAAACAGAACACATGCATATATGGAACAACAGTGGCCATTACAAGAGCATGCAGGTTTCATTGATGGCAACAGACCACCAATCTGGGTGTATTTTAACATGGCACATGCATAGAAACAAATGTGAATATTTATAAACCATTAGGACATATGTCCCAACAAAAGTTTGGAGTGTACACATACCAGTTGAGGAGTGTTATTGGGTTATTTTGCATATATGGTAGGGGTGAGAGTGAGAGTTCAGTTAGCTAATATATCCTTGCAGTTTTCACAACATTCTTAGTCATGGCAGTAATCTTTCCCTTACATGTATTATTGCACTACCCAATGGCCTTATATTGTACACTGGTATGTTTATAGATTATTTTATGCGTGACCTGTGTCTTACATACAGGCGTGACAAGATGCAGGTGTTAATGCAACATATGTTGAGAATTGCTGTCATACACTTTGGGTGAGGTGCTAGAATGACAGGTTTGTTTTCATATACATTCTATGACTATGTACACATTTGACTGTCAGTTATATGTCCTTAACGGCTGCCTATATGTCTTGGATCATCACACTGATTTTTCATGGAAATGGGGTACCAGGCGAGTGATATGGGCCATTTATCTGGACATGCTGGACAAACTGGAACAGTTGTGGTGTACGAATATGCATACAACTTTCAATTTGAGCATTCTAGCAAATTCTGTACAGTCGTTGGGTGTAATTATGCATACATCTTTCTATCTGAACATTGTCCCAAAATCTGTACAATTATGGGGTATGATTATGCATACAACTTAGTAGCACTCCCAGGATTCAAACCCCTGCTTTGTATGACAAAAAATTACAGCTAACATCACAGTGCACTGTGCTATCAGGGAAATTATATACAGCTTTCTACTGTTTTCTAGCTAAGTCTCCCTCACTTGTACAATATGACTGACCTCTTGGCACTTCCAACATTGTTATGCAAGACGTCATACACATTTTATCTGCATACCACAGTGTGGGTGACACTGCTTAAAATACAACAGTACTATTTATAGTATGCAACAGTTCGCCAACATTTGACAGAAGAGTAAACAGAAGCACTCCAGGGGTTATACTTTTATTCACAGATTATTACACATTTATTTATACTGGTACAACACTTTCAAAGGCTCTTATATTTATTTGTTATGACAGTACATGCAGACTAATTACTAACCTGCCTCACAACGCAGCCTTTGCAACCTAGCATCATGGGTTTGCTGATTCGCAGCCCGCTCATCTGCAGCTGCTGGAGGAATACAGTGATATTTAACCATACCTATCCAAAGTATACACAAGCTAGGCAATTCTTACCTACTTAGTAGAATGAGTACTTACTCAGCACTGGGGCATTAGCCATCTGCTGAGACTCCTGGATCCACTGTTCCAGAACATCCCCCACTCCACCGCTTCAGGTCAGCATGGTGGTGCCTGACCTGCTCACTAGTCCGGGTGATACCTGTGGCACTGGTGAGGTCATGGGTGAGACTGTCCCAGGCCTCCATTTTATACTGCGAGCCCTGGTACTGGCCCTGCAGTAGTCTCTCCTCATGGTGTTTTACCAGGAGCCGTACCATGATTTTTGACTTCTGGATGCCCCAGCGCTGTGCTCTAAAATGAGTGCCTTCACCCACACCAGCCATTCTGCCAGCAGTAGAAAGCTACAACCAGTTATGGAACATATTCCCGCCTGTGGGGTTTAAATTACCCGCACTTTTCCATGATTGGCCGGGTTTGAAAAGACTAAGCTATGGACACACCTGCTTAACTAAGGTTGGCAGTGCTTAAAGAGGTATACCACTAGGCAGATTGGATTGGCTCCCCTACACATTGCTTACTCTTACTAAGTTGAGCTGTGCTGTGGTTAGTATTGCTTAATAGTTAATTAACACTATATTTGCCTTTTGGCAGTGATTTATTATTCATTACAGGTTCTATATGTGTCTGGTATTCATGATTCTAAACTTCTATTACTTCTACGCTTTATTACAATACCACCTCACATCTATGCTTACCGCAGTACTTCAGTTCACACATTTATGTCATGTAGCAGGTTATACCACTTCACACTGTACATAGATTCAGTTCACATGTTTGGTTTGATTTTCCTGTGGTGAGGATTAGTTTGCTGATACCTCATTCATGTGCATTGCTATGATGGCTTAATGGTTAACTACTGTGACTGTAGTGAACAGGGTGCTGAGTTCAAGCCTTGCAGAGGCAGTTTCTTTTGTTGCTGGGTAGAACATGGGCCATTGGGTACAGAGTGATTAAGGCACTTTAAAGCAGTTGTAAGCGTGTTTGCATGACGGTAAGCACTGCTAACCTCCGGTTACAGTTTCTTACACTCAGTTAGCTTCTACATTGCTTAATCTGTGTAAGCAATGCTTACCCCCATGCAGACACACTTAAACCCACTTACTAGTGCTTATATATGCTTATTACTGCTTATTTGTGTTTAAACCTGCTTACTAGTGCCTTATTCATTATGACACTGACACTTCACATGTGCATTTAATGCTGTACTCCAGTTCACATTTAAATGTTATTTAGTAGATTATACAGCAAAAGATGTAAAAATATGTTCATATACAGATGGTATTTAAATGTTATTTAGTAGATTATACAGCAAAAGATGTAAAAATCTGTTCATATACAGATTTCACATGGAAAATGATATGTACTGCAGTGGGACTTGAATCGGGAATGCTTTTTCATTAGGCAGATGCTCTAACCACTACACTATTGCTGTGCTACTTCATTTGCATATATATATTCCTTGTTATCCTCTTCAGCCTTTTCAGCTGTTTTAAGCGTAGCTAAGCGATGGGCACACCCGCGCACCTACGGTTAGCTGTACTCGGGGTTTTAAAAAAAAATAAAGGGATTTCCTCTTTTTATTTTTATGTCCTGTTGCTGTTGTACACATGGGAGACCGTTGGTGGGTATATGTTGACACCTATGAGGAGTCTAGCTCATTTATTTACAGTTTCTGCTGTTCTACTTTGCAGGGGCATGTTCATTCTGAGAGCTCTGCTTTCAGACACGCCCCCTGCACTCGTCTATGCTCCATGTAGGATTAGGAGGTCAGGCAGCTCACCTTCATTAATATGCATGGCGTATTGCCGTCCTCCTCCTAAACTGCCGCTTTCGTGCAGGACTGGATTAGTCTTGCATGGAAGATTAGTAAATCCAGGGGTATGTCCTCAAAAGTTTTTGTTACATCAGGTAGGAATATTTTTAGTCTAGCAGAGAAAAGCTTGTGCACTTTGATCTGTCTTTTCTTCAATTCTTTGACTATGGGTAAAAACTCCTTTCTTTTGGAAGTTACTGAAGATTTGTAATTGTTATTAAATCTGATTATTTCCCATCTCACCTTGATAGGAGATTTTGAATATGCAGTTTTTAAGATTAACTCTTTGGCTAGTGATGAAAAAAACTTACTATGACCGACCTCGGTACAGTGTTGTTACCAGATGTAGCTCCTGTAAGTGACCAGTGAGTTCTCTCGATTCCATATGACATTGCTTCACTTAGATCCAAAATCTTTGGGAGCCAAGTGGTTAAAAAGTTTACCATGTTATTGCCCTCAATTTTCTCTGGAAGTCCAAATATTCTAATATTGTTTCTACGTGACCTATTCTCTAGGTCATCTATTTTATTCTGCAGTGTGGTATTTTGTTTTAGTAAGAATTCTATATTGTTTTCTCCCTCTGCTAGTCTTTTTTCCATGTCATTCATAGATTCTTCTATTCCTGTGATGTGTTCTTTTGTTGACTGAGTGATTCCTGAAACAAATCCATCTGTTTAGAACATCTAGCCATATAATCTTCTGTTTTACAGTCAACTTTATCCATTTTCATGGAGCGTTCCTGTATATTAGATAAGACCATCTGAATTTCCTTCTTTGAGGCAGAATCATGAGAACTAGCTTTACCATGGCTCATCATTCTTGAAAGTAGTAGATCCTTATAAGCAGTTTTTTGACAAGAAAATATTGGAATATCTGCACAATTTTTATATGCTATCATAACAAATCTTTTAAGCTTTAAATGTTTATAACAAAACTAATAAATAATAAGATGGAATGATAATTTCCTGTCAGAAATATGTTAAAAACTGGAGAGCTGAAGAACTCTGCTCCTGTCTCTTCAGCATCTTGGCCATGCCCCGTCGGAAGCATACTTTTCAAATATTATGATATGTGCTTATGAGTGCTGGATGCACACAGCCACAATTATTTACTGGCATTGGAATCATCCCCATTTTTTCCCATTTGGGGTGTCACATCAATAATGACCATCAGTTAAAGCCAAAGTTCACACTGCTGAGTGACTAGTCCTGCAGCAGAGCCAAAACTATTTAATTTAATTAGGATATGGACATTTTATGGGCAATGATTAAGTCACATGTGGCTCTGCTGTTAGCCATGGCCTTCATAATCTGTATTGGTTTTTGTTACAGTTTAGTGAAACTTCCTGTTGATTCTCTTTGATTTGCTTCCAGTTATTTAACCAACAGCATCATAATGAAGGTCTAAAGTTCAGACTAGTATGAGCTGTCAGTTAGTACCCTTACCGAATGGAAGGTCATTATGTAGCATTACAACAGTAGTAGAACTATTAGTTCCTTGTTAATATTTGAACATTTGTTTAACATAAAGCTAAGACTGGTCTGCTCAACAAATATCTGTAAAATGATGAGGCCTTCATAGTGAAAAGCCTTAAATCAGACTATCCAAAGGATGAACATTTTAATTTAGATGCAACTGTAAGACAAACGTAACAGCTTCTACACTAATGGAGAATGAATGGATGTGGGCTTTTTCCCTGTAGAATAATGGGCGATGTTGTAGTGTATAGGCTCATTGGCAGTTTTGCGGAGGAGTGGACGTAGCCAGGGGGGATTGATAAGCCTAATGTCTGTAAAGTGGAATGGAAATAAGGCATGGTTGGCATCTCATGCATATTAACCTGTGACATCATGCATGCAATGAATGTAGATAAGCAGCTCTGAGTAGTGTATGTTCCTGTGACAACAGTTGTTGTTGATATTGTGTTGCATAAGCACTTTGTTTTTCCCTTGTCTGTTTCAGGGTAACCTATCATTTAGCACCTGTACCTTCAGAGCATCCATATGAGAGTAGTGAATACCTTTTAACCTCTTTGAGCAAGAAATCTGGACAAAGCCATAAATAAAAGAGGGACAAAGGCCCCAAAATAGGGACAATTTTTAAATATTGCTCTTGCAAACATAGAAAGTTGATAGAATAACAGGTTTTGCATTATTTTCTGAAGGGAATAAAGTCTGAAACTCAAATGTATGTCATTGTTTTCTCACTTAAATATTTAATGATTTTCCACAAACCCCAGTAAACGTAAGTAAAATTAATGAATGTATAACCCAATCTGTGACTTTTTGCCATTGCTAAAAGTGAAGCTAGCCCTACCCTTTACCCTATGCATGCACACAGTTTTGGTTTCCTTCCCTTGCTGTAACTGGATTGGTAATGTTTTCAAGAGAGACATTAAACTACTCCATTAATCTGAAGTATTCTTTTTTTTATTTTAACATTTATTGTTCATATTTTTTCAATTTGTATTTCCATTTGGATTAAATGTTGCACTACATATTTTCAAGAGAAGTTTGTGTATACCTGAAGGATGACTGAACTAAATTGGTAGAGTTAAGAGCAGAATGTGGAGCTCTGAAATACAAACTCCCGTTGGTGCTTCTTTAGTGGAGTATATTCATTTTGTTACAGTTGCTTTAATTTTGTTGTATTCCTATTCATGGGATCATAATTATACATGCATGATGATGGATGAAGAATGAATATTCATATGGGTGAGAACCACATCGTAATGAATATTCATTAGTACACATTGACGTCAACTGGCTGGTCGGGGTTTGGGCAGGGTTTGCTACCGTGCATCTGATGAGCCAGTACACTACAATATCACCGAATAATAAATAAGTCTATATAATAACTTAGAGGGACAGAGAGAGAGAGAGAGGGAGAGAGAGAGAGAGAGAGAGAGGCTTCATGATCATGTGGGTTGGGGACAAAAAAATTAAAACAAAAAAAAAAAAAAAAAACACTGAGTTTGACAAGTGCCTTGTATAAGGCCGTCAGATCTGATACACTATTGATGTTATTTTTTTTTCTTGCCTTTTTTTTCTCCCATTTCCTCATTCTGACAACTGTTCAAGTGCCTCATATCCATAACTGGGTCTACAAGCTTGTAAATTTACTCCTGGTTTTGAATTCACACTGAGGTAACTAAGGATTTTAAGGACATCCATCTCCTTCACCCCTGTGCAAGATGCATGGTATGTTGAAGGGGTGAGCATGCAATGGTGACTTGTAGCATTTTGCCACAGCTCCATAGCAGGTCAGCTGTATCTCCATTCTTTTCCCTTTTAGACCATGCCTTCCCATCATACTGCCCCATCCTGCATCAGGGATCATCATAGGAGATGCCCACAGGCTCACCTTCTCTTCTCAGGAATGGTAGCACTCATCCTTTCCTGCAGTTCTGTCAGTCACCCAAGCTGCTAATCTAATCGGGGTCAACTGATCCATAGTCAGCGTTATATCTGTCTAGGCTACCAGAGCAGCTACCAACATTGATGTAATTGTGGAAAAATCAGTTCTCACTATAAGAAAATGTCTCCAATTTACATTGCCTATATTATACTACAAAATAAGTTTTTGTTAATTTTACACAAATCCTTGTTTGTAGTTACAGTTTACAAGAGAGTTTTGCTGACAGTGTAAGGATAAAATGTATTCCCCTGGATTCTCAAAAGCTTGCACGGCGTGCATGATTAGTATAAGAGGAAATTTTGCCAATATGGTGACAGAGCGAGCCACGTACGTGCTCGTTTGAAGTGCGCAAGCGCTCTAGCACTAGTGCTGCATGTTCCCAGCCTCCTGTATGCAAATTACCCCATTTTCAGGTAAAAAGCATGCAAATGAGGTAAATCTGCCATCCAGGAAGCAGGAATCAGGGCACACAGGACTAGTGTAATATGTAGAAATGTACTCGGTTAGTAACCGAGTACGGTACTGCAAAATCCAAAATGGAGCTATGACAGCTCCAAATAAAGGCTGCATATCATTGAGGAAGCATGTCAATTGCCAAATATAAGGCCATTGGCATTGCAAACAATACAAAAAAATAAAAAAATCAACCTTTAGTTTATTTTAAGCCAATCTCGGCTGTTTAAGAATAGGGCAGCGGCGCGCAAACAGGATCGGGGGAAAATAATAAAATAAACCTAAAATAAGCATTCTAACTAAAATCAATATTCTGCCATGCAAGTAAATGGCAGGCAGAAGACAACCTGGCCAGTGAATAGTGGTTGCTAAGGGGGGAGGCTCAGTGTGAGACATGTAACTATGCATTAGCAGGCAATCCTATGCAAATGAGGGGAAGGATAGTGAATCCCAGTTTTCCCCAGCATGTGAGGCAGGTCCCAACAGTATAAGAGTATGAATAGCTGAGTGCAAGAATAGAAGGTAGATGACATCATGGGTGGGTATGTCAGGCATACTGTAAGCAGATTGAAGACCTGTGGCTTGGGTTTACGCCTAGTGTAGCACAGCTAAGTGAGAGGGGTGTGTCTAAACCTGCCTAGCACTCTTTACAAAGTGTAAGCAGGTGTGTGCGTCACTCACCGGGTTTTACACGAGAAAAAAATAAGTTAAATCAAGAAATAGCAGCAGTGTGCACATATGAGCACTCTGTGCGGCACGCACACGGTCTTAAACAGGAAGGCAATGGGAAGGCAAAACAGCAGTAGGAAGGTATTCAAGGAGAACTAGCTTAGCTGGCAGGTGAAATATATCAGAATCAGCCACACAGGCAGCAGACCAGCCCAGCTCAGAACACTACTATATACTAAGCAAACACCTTCCCCTCTGGTTTTTCCCACATTATACACCACCAGTGTATACAAGCGGGAAAATTTTAACAAACAAACCTACAAAATGAGAAGGGCTGCAGCAGACAACATGGAACAACATGTGCAAGAGGCTGAGGTTGGTGAGGATATGAATACTGCCGAACAACCCACAATGAGGAGACGGAGAAGAGAGTACAGACCCAGGGTAACCTACCAGGGGCTACATGAGCTGGAGATAGTGGAGCACTATAGGATGGACAGAGACCTCCTACACAAATTGTTGAGCTGTGCCAGCCACACCTGACACACTAAACTGACCGAGGGAAACCTAACCCAGTGGACACCAAGGTATGTGTAGACCTAGGTATACTAGCCACAGGTACCTTCCAAAGCACAACTGGGGATATCATGGGGATCTCACAGGCATCAGCATCCAGAGTATTCCACCAGTTCCTGGATGCCATGTCAGCACATGCCAGTGAGCATGTATATTTCCTCAACACCCGTGAGGTGTTGACCAGCAATATGCATCTCTTCCACCAAATAGCAGAATAGCCTGGGGTACTGGGTGCTATAGTCTGCACGCACATATGCATCAAAGCACCACCTGGTGAGCAGGGTAGGGCCTACATCAACCACAGGGTTATCCTCTCCATCAACTGCCAGGTTGCTTGTGATGCCCAGGGCATTATAATGAATGTGTGTGCTGGCGGCCCTGGAAGCTATGACGATTCCCACATATGGCATCTGATGCAGCTGTACCAGAGATTTGCCAATGTGGACATCACCTATGGTTACCTATTGGGGGATGCTGGGTACCCACTGGAGCCGTGGCTGATGACATCCATCAGAAATGCACACACACCTGAACAACAACGCCATAATGAGGCACACGCACAGGCCAGACATATAATAGAGCATGTGCGTGGGATGCTCAGGGAATGGTTCTGGTGTCTGGACACATCCAATGGAGCCTTGCAGTATTCACCAGCTACATGTACCCAAATTGTTATGGTATGTGTTATGCTACACAATATGATCCTGCAGAAACAGCTGCAGCAGGAACAGCATGAGGCAGGGCCACAGCCCCCCCAACAATGCCAAGGCCTCCACAGGTATAGAACAATCCAGAGGAGGAACACCCTGAGCCTGCCCTAGTAGGCAGAAGAAGGTGTGCCCAGTATGCCCTGGCCTTGGCAAAGAGGCAACGCATACCACATGCACTGACACAGTAGGGACCCAGGGAATGACACATCTCTCTGATTCACACATACAGTAAAAGGTATGCCAAATATGACACTACCTGTGCGCAACCATGTGTAGAGAGTGTACTATGTTCATCTGACATAGGCATCCCTCCAGCACCATCCGCATGTCTGGCACATCCTCGAGGTAAGTCAATCAACCTACCAATTGCCAAATGGAGTAGAATGTGCTGTTACCTGTAGCTATGGTATGGATGTGAGAATGCAAGGGAATTGGGTGGCTGAATGTTATGGCAGCAGACAGTAGACACCCATAGTGGCACCATGACATCTGCAACACATACTGGAGTCATCATAATATCCAGTACTACAGAGGGTGACAAAACCCACTGCAGGAAATGTGCTGTGTGACATGTGTGTCCATATGACCCACAAATGCCAGTCAGGATGGTTCACATACCCAACTACAGTCTCAGCCAGCAGGACAGGTGTAGACAAACCCAAACAGAGCTTGTGGCATGGCCCCAGAATGATGGCTATGGTTAACCCCCCCCCCCCCAGTCCTAAACAGACAGACCACAGCATGGCAGGCAGTGGGATATTAGTTCTGAAGGGTAGGAAGACAGACAATAATATGTAGGGCAGCCAAAGCCATGATCTGTAGTACACTGGTATGCCTCTAGTCAGCATGATAGTTAGCAATACAGAATGAAATGGAGTACCTGACATACCAGTATAGTCATAGCAAATGTGTACAAGTGTCACATGTGCCCCCCACATCCTACATAGTAATGTAATAACAGTCAGGTGTGCCCCCCAACCCTGTATAGAAATGTAGAAATAGTCAGGTGCGCCCCCCATCCTACAAAGTAATGTAATAATAGTCAGGTGTGCCCCCCACTCCTGTGTAGAAATGTAGAAATAGTCAGGTGTGCCCCCCATCCTACATATTAATAAAATAACTGTCAGGTCAGCCCCCCAACCCTATGTAGAAATGTAGAAATAGTCAGATGTGCCTCCCTATCTTACATAGTAATGTAATAACAGTCAGTTGTGCCCCCACTCCTGTGTAGAAATGTAGACACAGTCAGGTGTGCCCCCCTGCTATGCAGAAATGTAGTAACAGTCAAAGCCAAATGATTGATGGATACCCAGAGACAGCATGCTACCTGTTGGTGTACAACACAAAGGTCAGTACTGCAGCACAAACTACCTGGACACGATCCACAGATTCAATACAGACAGCCATACTTGGCATTCTCACACACTTAGAGAAATGAAGGCAATGTCAGTCTACAACATATTGAAAGGTCATACTTAGCATGCTCACACACTGAAACACATGAAGGCCATGACCGCAAACACCAGTGGACCAGACATATCTGGCAGTTGGAGTTGTTAGTGTAGACAGTTGTCAGTATGCACCACTCATGCCTTGCACACAGTGGATATGAATACAGACATATATGTCATGACAACACAGTATGATAGGCCAAGGGTAGACATACATAGATGTGTGGAAGAGGGTCACTGTGACAAGGAGCCATCCAGGCCTGTCCCACCCAGCACACAGCCACAAAGGGCCCCAAACACATGAGGTGCAGATGTCACTCACTGCAGATACTAGCCACCAATATCTGTCAGCATTACAGACTATGTGGTGCACGTGCCAGCTGTGCAACATGACTGTACAAGGAAGTAGTCATCTAGCAGCTGTATACACATACCTGTGACATATGACCCTGTGTGTGCCTGCATGTGGCATGGCAACCCATACATAAATGGGTTATGGCCCATGCACACACCGCCCTCCTCATAGCCCTACTAAGACAAGCCTGCTGAGGTAATCAAGTGTGAAATACACTTTTGGGAGTACTGTAGCCCAGTAATCTCTGTGGTGCATCCCATAACTGTGCACTGCTGTAGTATGATTAACTAGTCTGGGAAGAGTTCTAACCCCAGATTTGGCAACTGTGTGCATGCGTGTCTTACTGTGTAGAGAGCAATGTTTTTAAGGGTACTCACAATTCATACACTCAACTTTGGCAAGGCTGCTGATGTCACCCACCTAGAACTACACCTCTGGGAAGGTTGTTGCCCAGTAATCTCCGTAGTGAATCCTGTAACTGTGTACTACTGTTTTGTAGTAACATAGTTAGATAGGTGTTCTAACCCCAGACTTAGCAACTGTTTGTGTGCATGTTTGCCTGTGTTTGATTGTGAAGACAGCGATAATTTTTCATAGTTTCATAGTTTCATAGTAGTGTACTAGGCTATCTGCCCTGGGGCATTTGCAAGCCTAGCCAACAATGATGTGGCTTACACCACCCCGTATTATATAGTTGCGCCTCTCTAGTAGTGACACATGTGGGACCCCATTATTTAGTAAACTATACCTCTGTCTAGTAGTGACACTGAGGTGACTCCCAGGGTAAACTTACGATCTCCCATCCATGCATCAAGATTTTTCTTGAACAGTGCCAATGAAGGGCTCTGTCTCACATGAACTGGGATTTTGTTCCAGAGTACGGGTAACCTCTGTGTTATGAATCTATCCCTCCAGCATGTTTTATTCATATTTGTGCAGAGGTTGAAATATTTAGCTCGCGTGGTTCTGGTGGATCTGGATTTTTTGAGATGGAGCATGTCCATCAGTTCTTGGTTGGACATGGCCCTATATGTTAGGCACAAATCACCTCTGAGCAGGCGGTATGCTACTGAATAGAGCTGGAGTTTCTTTAATCTAGCTGGATAAGGCACATGTTTGAGACCCATGATCCTCTTGGTGAGGTATTTCTGGGGTCTTTCCAGTTGTTGCATGTGCCGGGTGAGATACATCCCAAATGGAGCATTATATTCAATCATGGGCCTGACAAGGGAGGAATATAGAGGTACAATGACCTCCTTTGATCTGGATGAGAATCCCTTCATGATGAGATGGGCAAGGTAGAATGTCTTTCTGACCACTTTGGCAACATGGTTGTCAAAGGAGGTCACTATCGACTTGAGTCCCCAGGTCTCTGAATACTTCTTCCGTCCTCAGTGGGTTATTGTCTATGTGATAATTTGTGGGTACTTTGTTTTCCCAAAGGGATGACTATACATTTTTGGCGTTAAGTTTGAGGCCATGATTCCGGCACCAGTTGTCCGTTTCAGTGAGACCTTTCTGTAGGATGTGTGTGTCAGCAGGTGAATCAACTATGGCACCCAGTTTGCAGTCATCTGCAAACTTTGTCAGCCATAATCCTCCCATATTTGCTTTCATATCCGAGTAAATGCCGAATAAGAGTGGTCCCAAGACTGAGCCCTGTGGGACACCACTCGTGACTGGTTTTGAGTCTGACATGGCTCCAGCAATTTTGACCTTATGGGTTCTGTTTTTAGCCAGTTTGCTACCCATCTTGTGACGTATGGATTTACATTTAGGCTGCTGAGCTTGTCTATGATGCCAGAGTGTGGTATCGTGTCAAAGGCTTTAGCCAAGTCCAAGTAGGCAGTGTGGACAGCCTTGCCCTCGTCGATGGCACTAGTGACTGTCTCGAAGAAGTCAACCAGGTTTAAGAGGCAGGATCTGCCTTTTACAAAACCGAACTGGGTGGGATCAAGGGTCTGCAGATCTCCAATATCGCCATTTATGAGTTCCATGATGATTCTTTCCATAGCCTTGCAGACCAGGCTGGTCAGACTTATGGGGCAGTAGTTACCAGGGTCAGTAGAATTTCCCCCTTTGTGGAGTGGGACCACTGTTGCTGTGCGCCAGTGTTCAGGTACATATCCTGTAGTGAGGCTAAGATTGAATAGCGTTCTTAGGTGCGGGTTTAGTTCATCTTGAAGTTCACGTAACACGCAACCGGGGATACCATCGGGTGCCATAGATGCTGTGTTTTTTGCTTTGTTGAGTGCTGATTTCACCTGTATGTCTGAGATGACAGGTAGGTTACATTCAGCAGGGATGATTACTACATCTTTAGGGGGTGAGGGAGGGGATTAATTTGTACTGAACCTATCTGCCAGAATATTGGCAATGTCGGTAGGGTCAGTGAATTTTTTGTCGTTGTGTACCAACTCAGAGCATATCTGAGAATTTCCTCCCAAGGTTCTGACATAATTGAAGAAGGCCTTGTGATTGTCTTTGGTATCCTTGGCAATCTTTCTCTCAAAGTTGGCTTTAGATGTTTTTATGAGAGAATGTAGTTTTTTTACTTGTGCTGATCAGGGAAGCCTTTCCCTTGTGGGATTTGGCTTTGTCCTGCAGTAGCTTCCTTCTTTTGTTGTACAGTTTGTTTATAGCCAGGGGGTCCACCAAACCGGGCATTTTCCCTTGGTGGAGAGGGTCTTGGTTTTAGTTGGGATTGCTTGATCCATGCATTCTTGGAGATGTCTGTAGAAGGCTGTTGTGTAGGATTCAGCATTTTGGGATGTGGTTTCCATTAACCCAGTAGGCTTAAAGGATATCATTTCTGACTTAAGGAGTGTAAAGTCAGCTTTTGAAAAATTTTTCACTGTAGTCTTTTGTTCTGGGGTGGGGTGGGATATGTACATCCAACGTGATCAGTTTATGGTCAGATCTTACTAGTGAGGGTTTATATCCGGTGGAGCATTTGGACCCCATGTTTGTGATAATCAGGTCAAGTATATTATCTCTCCTCGTAGGAGAAGTGACCAGTTGCTCCATAGCATTTGAGTTAATGAATTCCAGGAATCTTTGGGCTAGGGTGTTAGGGCTAGAATAGTGGGCCCAGTCTATGTTGGGGTAGTTGAAGTCACCCAATATGATGGTGTTTGGTGTGACATTCATATCCTCCAGTGTTTTCAGGAATGCTTGATGGGATTCCTGGGATTGGGAGGGTGTTCTATAACATGCGACCAGTTGTATGGCAGTTTTGCCTATGGTGAGTAAAACTTGTATGGTTTCTGATGCTTCATGGGTAGCCACCAATCGAGAGGTGTAGGTGTCCTTTATGAAAATGGACACTCCCCTCCTTGTGGTTCGGCCTGGAACTTGAGGCGAAAAGCATGATATGAGGTATAGCCTGGTAGCTGGAGTGCTCTCAGGAGCCTTGAACCAGGCTTCAGTTACTGCACAGACATCGATGTTCTCCATACTGAGAAGTGCTTGAGTGCCTGCATCTTGAGATTTAGACTTCTGGCGTTGAGCAGCATTACCCTTAATTTTTTCCATTTTGTTTTTTACGGAGGTTGATTTGTCTTTTGAGCATTGCCTAAAAAAGGCACTATGGGGGTGGCAAGAGCCTTGGCCAGTATCCGGAAGCCCAGTGGTGACAGGTGCAAGCCATCCCTTGCGAAGCAATGCGGCTTGTCCAGCATGTCATCCCAGGCTGACAGACATTGGATCCCCCTAGAATGACACCAGTGATTAAGCCAATTGTTAAAACTGATCATTTTGTCTTTGTACTGAGACATCATTCTTGGTGAAGGCAGGATGCTGCTCAGGGTTAGGGTCATACCAGTCTGGGCTACATAATCAGAGAGCTCCTCAATGTCTCTTTTCATGTAGTCCAGGGAGGTACGTCTCAGGTCATTCACACCAGCATGGACAATGACTGCATCATACTTGTACTTGCTTTGGAGTGACCTGAGTGCGTGTGTAATGTGGCGGATCCTAGCTCCCGATAGGCAGCTCACCGTTACCCTCTCCTTATTCAGCCTGGTAAGTGGTACTCACAGTCATTACAATTCATATACTCAACTTTGGCAAGGCTGCTGATGTCACCCACCTAGAAATACACCCCTGGGAAGGTTGCTGCCTAGTAATCTCCGTAGCGAGTCCTGAAACTCCATACTGCTGTAGCGTGATAAAGTAGGTAGGTAGGTGTTCAAACCCCAGAGTTGGCAACTGTGTGTGTGTGTGTCTGTCTCTGATTGTGTAGAGAACAAAGCTTTTTAGGGTACTCACACTCCTTACAATTCATATGCTCAACTTTGGCAAGGCTGCTGATGTCATGCACCTAGAAATACACCTCTGGAAGGGTGTTGACTAGTAATCTCTGTAGCGCATCCTGTAACTGCATACTGTTGTAGTGTGATAAAGTAGTTCGGTAGGTACTCTAACTCGGGACTTGGCAACTGTGTGTTTGTGTGCATGTCTGATTGTGTAGAGCACCATGCTTTTTAGGGTACTCACACACCTTACAATTCATATACTCAACATTGGCAAGGCTGCTGATGTCACCCACCTAGAGCTACACCTCTGGGAATGTTGCAGCCCAGTAATCTCTGTAGCGTGTCCGGTAACTGTGTACTGCTGGAGTGTAATTTAGAACTGCGGTAGGGTTCCATCTCCACCCATGGCAGTTCTGGATGTTTTGTGTGTGTTTCAATGTCCGTGTATGGAGCAATGCATCATAGGCTACTCACTCGCAGTACATTTCAAATGCTCTACTTTGGTAATCCTGCTGATGTCATTCATTGTGAAATGCACCTTTGGGGAACGAGTACTCCAGTAGTTGCTGTGGTGTGTCCTATAACAGCTCCATGCTGCTGTGTGATATAAACCTCTGTCAGGGGTTCTATACCCACACATGTCAGTTGTGGATGTTTTGTGTGTGTCTCACTCCCTGTGTAGGGAGCAATGCATTATAGGCTAGTCATTCACAGTACATTTCAAATGCCCTGCTTTGGTAATCCTGCTGATGTCATTCATTGTGAAATGCACCTTTGGGGAAGGAGTACTCCAGTAATCCCTGTGGTGTGTCTTATAACAGCTCCATGCTGTAGTGTGATATAGACATCTGTCAGGTGTTCTATACCCCCACATGTCAGTTGTGGATGTTTTGTGTGTGTCTCACTGTCTGTGTAGGGAGCAATGCATTTTAGGCTAGTCACTCGCAATATTTTTCAAATGCCCTACTTTGGTAGTCCTGCTGATGTCATTCCTTGTGAAATACACCTTTGGGGAAGGCACACTCCAGTAATCCCTGTGGTGTGTCCTATAACAACCCCATGCTGTAGTGTGATATACACCTCTGTCAGGGGTTCTGTACCCACACATGTTGGTTGTGGATGCTTTGTGTGTCTTTCACTGTTTGTGTAGGGAACAATGCATTTTAAGGTAGTCACTTACATTTCAAATGGCCTACTTTGGTAATCCTGCTGATGTCATTCAGTGTGAACTACACCTTTGGGGAAGGAGTACTCCAGTAGGGGTTCTACTCACAGACATGTCAGGTGTGTGTGTGTGTGTGCGTGTGCGTGTGTGTGTGTGTGTGTAACTCATATCCTGGGTGGAGGTGGATGTGCGTGCATGACACCTGGGCCCAATGTGTGGTGGGTTTTGCAAAATTCTTATATGGTGGCCCTAGTACATATCACAATGTCCACTGTACAAGGATAACAGCTGTGAAATAGCTGAGAGGCTGAGGTGCATATCCATACCCATACATGTGACATCAAGGCCAGGCAATCACAGTTAGCAGCCTCAGTATTACTCAGAGCACACTCTCACCCATGTCACATACACACACACATACCTAGGCAACAGCCGGTATGTGGTAGTACACTGCATATTGGCCACTGATAGTAACTATGGAGTGATATCAGTGGGTTACAGAGGGCATGTCACCCTCCCCATCTGTCCAATATGCACGTACATGCAGACAGTGCACCTCCCCCATGTTCCGCAATGGACACATGCACCACCTGTGGTGCCTTCACATGTGACCCACAACAGACATACCATGCCTAACAACATGCCTTGTATGGACAGATGCCACTGACACCAGGGAATGCTGGTAGCATGCTATCAATGTAGGTGCAGGGTAAATCTGCTGCCCATTACCAGTCCCTGCCACAGGTGGGCAAGACTGGCACATCTGATGATAATCTGTGTTCACAACATGGGACAGACACCCTAGGTACAGTTCCACATGTCTCTGTACATGCATGTGAGAGATGTGCACATCCTAGACACTGTCCATGTCATGGACTAAAGAACACATACATGGCAAGCTATGCACAGCATTGGCCACACACAATAATCACCCAGGTGACTGGATGGGGGATAAAATACCCACCTGGGTGGGCAAATGCAAAAACTGCAGCCCTGAGCCACAATGCAGACCATTGTCATGTGGCCTGATGCCAAGGTATACCCATCGCCTACCCTTGTATAACCTGCTGGCACAGTCGACCACCACACACCCCATGCAGACATGCACCCATGCATGTCAGTACTAGCACCCTGTGTGTTTGCGTGCTGTATGGTGCGTATATCCACATCCACACTCACTACAACCCCCATGGACATACTGAAGCATGCTGTCTTTGCCACCATAGGATATGCATTCACACACCCCTGTCTGGCCTGACACATAATGACACTTCCTCATAATATTTGCCCATACAACCTCCGTATGACCCATCTGGTGCATGTGATACCTGCACAGTGATGTGTTGTGGCAATCCCACTACTGATGAGTTGTAGGCACGTGTATGTCACCTGCTATATAGCAACCATATCCCTGTTGCAGATGTCACTCAGCATCGTATATATGTTCTGAGTACTCCACAATAGATAAACCATGTGGTGCATCCAATGACTGCATTGAACTGTGGTAGCACTACATAGTTGTCAGGGGTTTGATACCTTGTGCTGGTAGGTATGTGGCACAAACATGCTTCAGTTTTACTCTCCTACACCTGCCTGACATGTATTTGCCTCTGTCTGCCTCTCCCACCCCATCTCTGGTGGATGTGGAAACCCACACCTGCTTTGCTTAGGCAGTAGCATGTCTATTTTAAGTGATGATCATGATCAGCTGATGGCCTCTGCATGAATTGCAGCCCTCCCTTAGCTGATTGCATGTGGAACAGCTGTGGTAACATTCCCATAGCCAATTGCATGGAAACACACTCCAGTATCTAGGAACATCATGGTGGTGTTGGCCCTTTTCATTCATTGTGAGCAGGAACTAGATCTGTTGTTTGGCAAACAGCATCTCAGATGGATTGGGGATTTACCTCTAACAACATACACTGAAGAGGGCAACAAACAGGAGGGCAAAGTGCCGGACCTAACTACAGACTGTAAGTGCTGCTATACTGCATTTGGAGTAATGTTGGTTTAACAGTGTTTGTCTGGATATGGCTGTCATACATGTCTCAATACCTGCCATGTCAGTTCCATGTTTATGAGGAATCCCCATCTACAGGGCCATCTGTAGACTGGGCAGTGTTATGCCTTTGGTTTCATATGTTACCCACGGAGCATCTATCTGTGAACTGCAGAAGGTAGTGTGAGGATTGCAGTCTGTTGATGGTAAAGGCCGTGACAGTTATTGATTTCATATCCCTCATAGAACATATGTTGCAACAAGCCCCATTACAACAGTAAATGTATTAGGTTATCACAGCAACATGTCAATATTGGCCCTGTGTATGTGCTCCCAGCCACACCTCTGTCAATCTTTGTACATATGTTGTGCAGAAAGTGAGGCATATGTGCTGTACGTCATAATTAGTGTCATCATACTTGATAACATGCCAGTGATATATCAGACTGCTACACATTTTATGTACATTATGAGTTATATTTCATGACATAACCTGGGCATTCTGTGGATGTTTGTACAGTACTGAGGTCTGTGTACCTATGGTGAATGTCGACAGTGTTGTGTATTGTTAATATGTACTTTAGCCTGTATACAGACTGTGGTAGATGTCATTGTTTTAGTTCCTCTCCTATCTGATGTTACATGCTGCCCCATTGTATGGTACCGTATATTGGCGTACATGTTTGTAGGGCCATAAACACACATGTCCCATACCACAGACAGCCATCAGACCAAACTGTGTAGCAGCCCAGTATATGTGAGTGGCACATATGAGGATGGTGTAGAAAAGATAGGCCATATACGGTAATATTATATTAGCTTACCATTTGTGGCTGTGGCTGGTTATGCACTTTCACACAGGTTTATCTTACCCTGTGCTGTGACATGCCTGTTGAGCCCGCTATACATGCAGGTACATGTGCTTTCCCCCATAAAAAGATGTAGGCTAGTGTTGAGCCAGTCTGCCTGTATCCTGCACAGTGCCTAGCAGCTTAGTGTACTTACCCAGTGAGATATCATGTGCAGATACTTGCCAGATGTACTGCTGCTGGGCCTCCCTTACAAGTCATGTATGTCAGACAGAGCAGTGGGATGCTGTACAGATGTATGTCAATATCTAGTGGGTAGTAAGTGGCCATGGCACACCTGTATCAGCGGTCATTATGTGTCAGGCCAGACAGGGGTGTGTGAATGCATATCCTATGGCGGCAAATGTATACCAGTTGTTATGTGTTATTCCCATCTACATGGCTGTCTACATCCATATTGTCAGGCATGGTACACATATATTGGCCAATATCTATGCTGCAGTCCATAGGGGCATTACATGCTAGCAGCAGTACTTTACAATGATGTCCTTAGGATGTCTGTCAGTAGCCAGTGGCACACATGTTATAAGCAGATGTGACCTCCCACACACACCATGTCTGTAAAGACAATCCCAATGACAGTAGCAATAGTCTACTAATATACCTGCTATACATACCTGACATCCCCTTGCACTATGACTTTGAGACTATAGGGGCTGGGGTAGGGCTACACTCCATGTTCAGGACATATGGTGGAAATATATGTACATATACTTATCCAGATAGCCATATATATATATATATATATATATATATATATATATATATATATATATATATAATTATATATATATAATTACACGTGTAGTACTTCGAATTACCACTGTCATGGCAACCACCCACTATAAATCCCTACATCATATGGGTGTGGTCCCTTTACATTTTCTGTGTGATGGACATCCTTCCTTTGTGTGAGCATCAGTGTTACAGACAGCAGGTAGCAATACCTCTTACAGGAGAACTGGCACACTCAGGGCAGCCACATAATTGTAGGAGGATCAGGAACAAAAGACAGACTGTGAGTAGAGTTGTGTTATGCTTTGTATAGTACTGGTGTTACAGGGTGTGTGAGTGTATACATACTAGTTTACCTTGGAATGCAATCAGTCTGCATAGCTCACAACTGTGGGCCTATCCTTTTGCAGGACAGATGTATGCCTATCATGTTTTGTCTGTCCACCACACAGGTACTGTGTCAGATATTACACTGGCAGTGTGTGTGTTGAGTGCTATCTGTACATGGCTGCATCTATTTTTGTTTCCAACCTGAATTCCCTGACTGCGGGTATGTTGCAGACTATCCTGTAACACCAACAACTTGCTTAGTGTATGGCAACAGGTTTCCACATATGTGCCTGTGTTCCAGCCTCTGTCCTCCACCTACATACCAAACTTTGCACATACATCATGCTCTTGGGGGTTGTTCTGTAGTAGGCTGTGAGTATATCACACTGCCATTGCTGCCATCAGTCCACTGCTGTTGTATCCCCCACACATACAGTGAGGCTGGGGCCATATATGTGTGGGCGTCGCCTACACAATACATAGGTTTATAGGTAGGTACTAGGCTATCGGCCCAAGGGCCTACATAAGCCTAGCCAACAAGGCTTCCTGGCTTACACCACCCAAGAAAGTTATTTTCCTGTGCCACTGTTGAGCAGAGACACAGAAGTGATCCCCAGGGTGTATTTCCTATTTCCCATCCACTCATCAAGATTTTTCTTGAAGAGTGCTAATGAAGAACTTTGCTTGACATAGATGGGTAGCCTGTTCCAGAGTATGGGATGTCTCTGGGACATGAATCTATCCCTCCAGCATGTCCTTTTCATTGTGGTGACAAGGTTTAGGTCCCTAGAGCGTGTGGCTCAGAGGGATTGGGATTTCTTTAGGTGTAGCATGTCCAACAGGTCTGGGTTTGACATAACTTTATATGTTAGGCAGAGATCCCCTCGGATTAGGCGATATGCTATTGGGTAAAGCTGGAGTTTTTTTAGATGGTCAGTGTAGGGCATTTGTTTGAGACCAGTAATCCTCTTTGTGAGGTACTTCTGTCGCATTTCCAGCTGCTGCAGATGTCTTGTGAGGTACATTCCAAAAAGGGGCATTGCCCTCTATAATGGGTCTAATGAGTGTCAAGTAGAGGGGAACAATGACCTCTTTTTTCCTGGATGAGAACCCTTTTATGATGAGGTGTGCCATGTAGAAGGACTTCCTGACTACTGTGGCGATGTGACTATCAAAGGAGAGACTACTGTCCACCTGGGTCCCAAGGTGTCTTATCACACATTCGGTGTTAAGTAGATTGCTGCCTATTTGGTAGTTCATGGGTACAGAGATTTTACCAAAGGGGATGACACTGCACTTTTTGGCATTGAGCTTGAGGCCATGGCTCTGACACCAGGCATCTGTCTCAGCGAGGCCCTACTGTAGCATGTACACATCATTTGGAGACTTGACTATGGCTGCTAGTTTGCAATCATCTGCAAACATCGTTAGCCAGAAGCCTTCTGTGTTAGCCCGTACTTCAGAGAAGTAAATACACAACAGGAGAGGTCCCAGGACTAAACCCTGTGGTACTCCACTTGTCACTGGTTTGAGGTCATATTTGGAGCCTGCAACTTTTACATTGAGGGTTCTGTCAGTGAGCCAGTTGGCAACCCATCTTGTGATGTAGGGATTTATACCTAGTTTAGTGAGTTTAGCTATAATTCCAGAATGGGGGATGGTGTTGAAAGCCTTGGCGAGGTAAAGATAGGCCTTGTGTACCACCTTACCCTCATCTACAGGTTTGGTGACTGCCTCAAAAAAGTCGATTAGGTTCAGGAGGCATGATCTGCCTTTCATAAACCCGAACTGGGTGGGATCCAAAGTTTGGAGGTTACCAATGTCTTTGTTTATGAGTTCCATAATGATATGTTCTATGGCCTTGCAGACCAGGCTCGTCAGGCTAATAGGGCAATAGTTCCTGGGATCAGTGGTGGCTCCCCCTTTGTGGAGTGGGATAACTGTTGCTGTGCACCATTCAGTGGGCCCAAAGCCTGATGCAAGGCTATTATTGAACATAGTGCTTAAGTGGGGAGCCAGTTCATTTTGAAGTTCACGTAAAACGCAGCCTGGGATGTTGCCCGGTCCCATGGATGCTGTATTTTTGGCTTTAGTGAGTGCAGCTTTTACCTGTGTAGTTGTGATTACAGGGACTCTGCATTCTTTCTGTATAGCTATGGGCCCTTTAGGGGGTGGGGGGGGGTAAAGTTAGCACTGAACCTATCTGCGAGGATGTTGGCAATATCAGTTGGTTCTGTAATTTCCGTGCTGTTGTGCTGTAACTCAGAGCAGATCTGGGTAATGCCATATAGATTCTTGACATAGCTATAGAATGCTTTGTGGTTATCCTTAGAATTAGTGGCAATTTTGTTTTCGTAGCTAGCTTTGGAGGATCTTATAAGGGATCTCAGCTTCTTACCGAGGCTGACCAGGGAGCTCCTCCACTCATGGGATTTTACCCTCTTTTGCAACAGTTTCTTCCTTCTGTTGTACAGTTTGTTTATGGCAGGGGACCACCAGATTGGCTTCCTTTTTTTGGAGGATAGTGTCTTGGTTCTGTTTGGGATAGCAGGATCCATGCACTCGTGTAAGTGCTTATAGAGTGCATTTGTGTAGGATTCAGCAGTTTTAACTGTATTGTCCATCTGCATGGGTGTCACGAAGTTCACCACTTCTGTCTTAATAAGCATGAAGTTGGCTTTGGAGAAATTTCTACCGTGGTTTCCTTAATGGAGGCGGGATGTGGATATCAAGGGTGATTAGCTTATGGTCAGATCGGACCAACAAGGAGTTGACTTCAGGTGTGGAACACCGGTCACTCATGTTGGTAATGGCTAGGTCTAGGATATTGTTGCCCCTGGTGGGGGTGTGGATAAGTTGAACCAGGGCATTGGAGTTTATGAACTCCAGAAAGCGTTGAGCTAAGGAGGTGGTACACGAGTAGATTTCCCAGTTAATGGTGGGGTAGTTGAAGTAGCCCATTATTAGGGTGTTTGGTTGAACCCTAATATTTTCAAGTACATTAAAAGATGAGGAGTAGGAATCCTGGGGCATGGTGGGGTATCTGTAGCAAACTACAATTTGGATTGCAGTTTTGCCCAGAGTTAGTTGCACTTGGATAACCTCGGATGCATTATGCTGAGCAACTAGCCTGGAGGTGTGAATACCCTTAATGAATATGGACACACCTCTGCCTTTGGTGTTTCGGTCCAGGTTACACGACAAAAAGTGTGGTATGAGTTATAGCCTGGTAGTGCAGGGGTGCTCTCTGGAGCCTTGAAGCAGGTCTCAGTCACTGCACAGATATCGATGTTTTCCATTTTAAGGAGTGCCTCGAGTGAGTGCATTTTGAGATTTAGACTTCTAGCATTGAGTAGCATTACCCTAAGTTTTTGCTTGCCTGTTCCTGTTATGGTGGGGAATTTGTCATTTGAACCTTGCCTAAAAAAGGCACTATAGGGGCGGCAAGAGCTTTAGCCAGTATCCAGAATCCCAGGGGCGACAGGTGCAGGCAATCTGTGGCAAAGCATCGTAGTCTGTCGACCATGTCATCCCAAGAAGACAGATACTGGATCCCCTTAGAATGACACCAGAAGCTTAGCCAATTGTTGAAGACAATTATTTTATCATTGTACTGTGGTATCATTCTGGGTGATGGCAGAATGCTACTCAGGGCTAGGGTCATACCTGCCTCGGCTAAAAGATTGGAGAGCTCTTCCATGTCTCTTTTCATGTAGTTCAGGGAGGTATGTCTCAGGTCGTTCACACCATCATGGACAATGACAGAGTCATATTTGTACTTGTTGTGGGGTGACCTGAGTGCATGGGTTATGTGGCAGATCCTGGCACCTAACAAGCAGCTGACAGTAACCTTCTCCTTGTTTAGCCTGATGATTGGGACATCAGTGTGCCTGACTATAGAGTCACCTATGATTAGTGTGTTGGGTATGTTGTTTTGCCTTATTGGCTGTGGTTGAGTGGTACACTGAGTCTGTGGGCTATGTGTCATTTGGGTTGTGTTGGGGGATGGAGGTTGCTTGCATTTCTGCTTTGGACATCTCTGTTGCTTAGACAGATTATTATTGAGAGCCACCATGAATGTTTTTGTGTTTCTATGTGTGGATTTTGGTGGTATAGGTTTAGTGAGACTATGTGATGAGGGTGGTGTGGTGCAAATGTTTACCTTCTCCTCTTGACTGCCAAGTTCAGTCTTGGTTGGAGAGAGCTTTACCTCCAATTTGGCTAGATAAGTGCACCTCTCACAGGCTGTAGTGTTGGGTGGCAGGAGGAGAGGGTTGTCTGTGTACATGAGGCAATTTCTACATTGCCTCAAGATGCCCAGATTCATCAGATAGACAGGAGAGAACACTGGGAGCTGACCCTTGGACATGCCTGAATAAAAAACTATTTTCCTCTAGATAAGTGAGGAAAGTGAGTACATGAGCGGTTTTTCTCAACGCCAGTGAGAAAAGTAAATACAAAAACTGTTTTCCTCTAGGTAACGAGGAAGGTTGAGTGCTATAGTAATTAGTAGCTTATTTAGTGTTTACAAGTTTTGAACAAGTGCTGAGCATGAATAAGCAAATTTAAGTGCTAAAACTAAGAATCTGTATCTGCACTAGACGAGTTACAGGACAGAAACAAGTGCAAATGCAAGCTTTCAAATCAGAAAGTTGAGAGAGATGGAAAGGATTGCCCAAATGGCCAATAACTACAATTTCTGGGCCAGAACCACTCCTTATGTGGTAGACAGGTTACCTAATGCTTACCACTCCCACTGATAAGCTAGAAGGCTTCCTTCCAACACAGAAAGGCTTGGGGGGCTCATAAGCTTACATACAGTCCTGGATACAGCAAATCTGTATCTGAGAACACTAGTTACAGGAAAGGTAGGAAACAGGCTTACAGTATTTTTTTTTTTACAGAAAAGTAGCTAAAACAGCAGTAAAAACAATTCACATGCAGTGCAAGCTAGCACACGAGTATGTAACAATATTAGTCCAAACACAGTTTAAAAAATACAATTAAATTAAAATGACTAAAAGCAAGTGCAGAAGGAGTTTATTAGGTAGAATGTGGTAAAGAGATGGGACTGGGGGGAGTGTCCCAGATCAAATCTACAGTGGGGCAGGCAACTGCAAAAGCCACCAAATATAAACTACAAGCTAGAAATAGGTAGTGTGGGTGGGGCAAAACAGTTTCAGTAGAGATCTGAAAAACTATAAGCAACAAGTAACAGTACAAACTCTAAAACCAAAAAAATATATACTCAGCTTTGTATCTTTCCAGATAGATAAAGCAGTCTCTCAGAACACAGGTTCCAGCAATGAAATGCAGGCTGTTACTAACAGGTCTAATTTTATGCAAGTGATCCTTGAGTTAGATAATACACAGGCTGTAAAAAACAGTTATACCAACTGAAGACACAACAGAAAATAGGGGGAGGTGGGGAAACAGTTTCAGCAGAGATCCGAAAAACTATAAGCAACAATTAACAGTACAAATTCTAAAACCAAAAGATTATGCTCAGCTCTGTTTGTTTCCAGATCGATAAAGCAGTCTCTCAGAACACAGGTTCTAGCAATGAAATGCAGGCTGTTACTAACAGGTTTAATTTTATGCAAGTGATCCTTGAGTTAGATAACACACAAGCTGTAAAAACCAGTTATACCAACTGAAGACACAGCAGAAAATAGGGAGAGGTGGGGAAAACAGTTTCAGCAGACATCTGATAAACTATAAGCAACAATTAATAGTACAAACTCTAAAGCAAAAAAAATATATACTCAGCTCTGTATATTTCCAGATAGATAAAGCAGTCTCTCAGAACACAGGTTCCAGCAATGAAATTCAGGCCTGTGTGCCCTTATGCACTCCAGAGGCCAGTGTATGTAACAGTGGTATATGGCCCTGTATTATTGAGTCTAGGGGGGGAGCACCATAAATGACCTAGGCTGTTACAAAATGTGGGGGTATCAGGGGTGAGCTGCCATAAGGTATCTGGATGTACAGTACTGTACACGTCAGCCATATTTACATTACTTACATGAATTGGTGTAATGAAAGCCTACTGCCTCCTGCCATACAGACTGTTCTGTTTGTCAGTGTGCTCGTGATGGTGTCAGTTATGCCTTGTTATGTAACAGTTACAACCAATTTGTTCACATAATGTCTTTACCCCCAACTAAGTTTGTACAGAGTGTAGATAGAGGCTGCTGAACTATACACCTGCCTTACATACTGTTGATTGTTTGGTATCCTGTGGCCCAGACTGCCTTCATTATTGTACAATTTGAAGGGCTTGGCCTGGACAGCAACAGTTGTGAACCTTTACAGACTAATTAATTAGTGTAACAGTTTCACGGTTGCAGTACTCTGTTTATATGGTTGTCAGTGTCTGAACAGCTATATGACATGGCATATAGAACTGTAATAGTACACAATTAAAGGTTTTCCATTTCTGCAAACCTGTGTGTGGTGTATTTCCTATGACTTCTCTATGGGTATATGTTGCAGGCTATGATTAACATATGTATGGGTGGCTCATACAGTGTCCAATTTTTCAGGTGTTAACTGTAGGCATAGTGGCTGTTCCTATTGTGTGCACCTTCTACATATGTATCTCACTGTACATTTATCTGCGTGTGTATATGTGTGGTCACATGCATGTATATATATATATATATATATATATATATATATATATATGTATGCATCTGCATATCTGTGTTTGTGTATCTGTATCCTGGGGATGTTGATGGCTTCCACATATTACATTTCCTATGGGAGGCAAACTGTACTGCATGATATGTTAACAATACCAGCCTGACATCATACAGGTGGGATGACTTACTGTTAACATTTTGTGGCCATGTCGTGTCAGGTCCTGGATGTTCTTCGTCTTCCCTTGCTGCAGTCCTGACAATTGGGTATAGTCCGCGTCCCAGTCGGCCCGAATACCAGAGTATAAGGCTGACGTCGGTCATGGCGCCTTAGACTGACGTCAGTACGTCAGGGTACTAATGCTCATGACCGACGTCATTTCCTCAGTCTCTTTTGGCGCATGGTCCGATGCAGAAGCAATTTTGCGAGGGCAGGGTGGCGTTCTGAGATTGACCGAAACCGGAGTTTCAGACCGAAACAGAGTTGGCGAAGTAACCCGTTAGAACATTTTGGTTTTCTTGCCTCAGTATTTAACCGGATGTCAGAAAAAGTGAATAACTGTATTTCTTGTGGGAAGCAGATACCGCATAGGGATTATCATACATTGTGTATACCTTGTTTAGGGCCTGAGCACGACGTTGTTGGTTGCCGCTCTTGTGATAGATTTAACAAAGCACTATTAAGAGGAGGCTTGATTGTGCTAGGTTAGTGTTTGGGAAGCGTTGCAATTATACTATGCCGTCGGATGCTCCGACGCCTGCTTCTTCTAAGAAGCGCAAGGACAAAACAGTGAAGTCTAGGGGTGAGGAACCGGCAGTCCCGGACGTCGGTCCTTTAGAAGGCTCAGGGGAGCCAGAGGTTTTGCCAGGAGTCTCTATGGAGTCTCAGGCTGATACTTTACTGTTACAGGATGTGCCCTCTCAGGAGGTAGGCCAGGCTGAGGGGGCTTCTCAGGTAGCTGTTCTTCCCTCTCTTCCCAAGGTAGTTAGGGCCTCTCCTTCTGTTGCCAAAGCTTCTTTTAGAGGAAGGCCAAGTTCAGCTTCTGTAGGGGCTTCTTCTAGCATTTCGGGCTCTGTGCCTAAGAAACATATGCTTAAGATGGCAGAAGATTTGATTACTCTGATTAGAGGTTCTATGCCCCCACCTGATAAGAGGCCTAGGGTGGAACAGGAGTTTGATAATTTTGAACAGTGTTCACAGGCTTCAGAGTCTTCTGTGGAAGACTTGCCAGAGTTTCCTACTTATTCTGATTCTGATGTGGATGATTCCACTCCTTCAGCTTCTCCTCCTGAGGATTTTTCATTTTCAGAGACTCTTCACTCCATGAGGGAGCACTTTAAATGGGAAGGCCAAGATTACTCTGACTCCAGAAAAAGGCTTAGGGAATTCTTGTTTTTGCCCCAGCATAGGCCCTTAGCTATTCCTCCTGTGTTGAATGTGGTGGAGGATGTTTTTGCTGAGGCTTCTCTGAACCCTGATTCCTTGCCTCCTGCTCCTGTTAAGCCTGATAGGTATTATAGGGTGCCCGAAGCTCATAAGTATTTGTTTAAGAGTCCCAGGGCGGACCCAGAAACTGTTTCTCAGGGGCCTAAAGGTGTTAAAGCTTCTGTGGTTAAAAATCCTGTACCCTCTGATAAGGAGGCAAGGGCTTTGGATAGGTGGGGTAAGAAAGTATATACTTCTTCCACTCTAGCCATGAGGGCGTTGAATTGTCAGTTTCATATGCTGAAATATCAGAATTATCTCCTTTCACAATTGAAATCTAAGGTGGATGCTTTGGCGGAAGGTATTGAGTGTAAAGAATTGCTGGATTTGGTTCATGTGTCTGAACAAGTGGGTAAGCATTCTTTGCAGTGTGGTTTTGATGCTGTTCAGGCCTCCTCGAGGGTGGCTGCTACTAGTTCTGTTCTTCGCAGACATGCATGGTTGAAGGATCAGAATTTAGCTGAGCATGTTAAGACCAGGATTTTGGATGCTCCTTTACAGTCTGATGTGTTGTTTGGACCGCCTGTGGAAGCAGTTTTAAAGAAAATGGAGGACAAAGCTAAGTCTATGCAGACTGTTAAAGATTTTTGCAGGTGCAGCCTCCGAAGTTTAGTAGAAATTGGCCTGCTAAGGGGTGGACATATCCTGCTTATGGTTCCCAGTCTAGGGTAGGTCTAGTCGAGGTAGGGGCAGGGCTCAAGGTTCGTTTAGGCCTAGATCAGACAGTTCACCTGCTCAGACTTCTGGTGAGGGCAGGGGTCAGTCCTTTCGTAAGCAGAACCAATGACCTGCCTTTTCAGCTGCCAGTGGACTCTGCCTGGCAGCTCCTTTGGGAGGAAGATTGTCTCTTTTCAAAGAAAATTGGGATTTAATCACTCAAGACAGATGGGTGCTGGATATCATTCATCACGGGTACAGGTTTTATTTCCACACAATGCCCCCTTTCAAAGGCATGCCAGATGTTCCTCCTCCACAAAGAAAAGAGGCTCTCAAACAAGTTTCTCAGTTACTCCAGATAGGGGCTATTCAGCCAGTCCCTGTATCAGAAAGGGGCTTCGGATTTTATTCTCGCCTGTTCCTAGTACCAAAGAAGGGGAACACGTGGAGACCAATTTTGGA
>NC_056730.1:444917382-444977382 GCF_019279795.1 Protopterus annectens
TTTTTTTTTTTTTTTTGGGGGGGGGGGGGGGGCCCATTTAAGATATCTTTTATGGTGCCAAGTTGCCAGCCCGATGCCCATCCTTCAGTGAAGGCACGCCCATCCACACATGTCTTTCGGAGGCCATCCGACCACAGGGAGGACATGCAGACTCCACACAAAAGGCACTCCAGCCAAGAATCGAACAGGAAAACCTCTTGCTGTGAAGCAACAACACAACCATTGTACCACTGCGGCTTTATGTATATATGTATATGCATATAGATATATATATATATTATTGCATATATTTATCTGTACCTCCATAGATGAGTAGATGTTTTTAATCTATCTATATATCTACATATATATATATATATATATATATATATATATATATATATATATATATATATATATATATGTAGATTTGTATATATCAACATGTCTCTATGTATATAATCTATATATATATGAGAATACACCTTTCATTAGGTGCATGGCAGGTTGTCCTATTTCAAACATTCCTCCCTTTTGTGTTTTAACCTGCCTACATACACAACTGGGCTAGGTACATCCCATGTAGCTTAGTGTTAGGTTACTCTGTGGATGGAATACATGGTTGCGGGTTGTAATCCTGGAAGGTGTTAATATTTTACCTCTCAGAGTAAGCACTGGTAGGGAAAGTGTGAATAACGCACATTTAAGTGGTTGTAAGCAGGTTTGCCCCTGGTCTGTGCGACATTAAACAAGGGTTAAACCTGTGAAGCACTTCTCCATTTACCGTGTTTCAGTGCCGCTTACCATCGTGCAAACCCATGGAAACTCACTTACAAATACTTAAGAGTGGATTAATCCACCTGCATCCAACAGCCCTTATGCTGGCCCTAATAATAACTTAGCAGCCCTTGCAGGTCTTGAACCCAGGACCATGAACACCTTTACCACCAAGGCATCTGTGATATGTACAAATGCTATGGTGTTTAGAATATACATTTTACTACAGGCATTCCTCACTACTGAAAATAAATGTAACAGTCAGTTGGTGTACATATGTCTGATACATGTTAATGTTCATATGTTTGTGAAATTAGGTGTTGCAATGTGACATGACAGGATGTATTATGAATGAGAAAGGCTCTTGTTTTGCGTCCTTTTTATATTGTCCCCATACTCCATGTATAGCCCTGCAGTTCACTTACTGAGCATCTGACCCAGGCCCTCCTTGATGCATGATTTCATTACTCATCATTTCTCTCCCACCCGAATCTTCACATACACAACAACTATCCCTGCTATGGGGAATTAGGTTAATATTAATAGTTATAATACCAGAGCTGCATGTGTTTTGTGTACACTCCAATTCCTTTGGAGTGCTTCTGTGTCACGAAGTGTGTTCATAGAGGTTTATATATATGGCTATTGATGTAACTGTATAATATATATATATATATATATATATATATATATATGTGTGTGTGTGTGTGTGTGTGTGTGCAGACATCACTGACATGTATATACATATATATATATATATATATATATATATATATATATATATATATATATATATATATGGATTCCTATTACAAGAATGAAAGTTCACTACTCAACTTGTAATAGGAAGTTCACTTTGCAAAAGTTCACTTTAATGAAAGTGAACTTTGCATAAGTGCACTTCAATCAAAACATTACAGCACAGTGGAGGACATAAAACAAGTTATGTCTTCCATTATGGTGCGATAGTCACGACCTTAGGGTTAGGCATGGGTAAGGGGATAGTTAGTAAAGCTATCCCCTTACCCTAACCCATGCCCTAACCTTAATGTTCGTCACTATCGCACCATAGTGGAGGACATTCCTATGTCCTTTACTGCGCTGCAGTCATCACGGACCTTAGAGTTAGGGGACGGGTCATGGTAAGGATAGCCCTATGGGCTATCGCCTTTACCATGAACCGCCCCTAGCCCTAAGGTCCGAGTGAGTATGGCACGGAAGTTCAGTACAACACCCGCTCATTGTACTGAACATCGGCGAAGTGCACTTCGCTGCAGTGAGCATTCCATGCACTATTTCAATTAGTGAAAATTCGATCTGGTGTATGGAACCCATATAGATATATATATATATATATATATATATATATATATATATATATATATATATATATATATATATATAGATATATATATATATATATATATATATATTTTTTTTCGTATTAATTTGTAACAGTAATACATATGTAGACTGGAATGTGTTGGTCCACTGCAGTACATTACAATGTACTGTACATATGTACACAAAGTGACTGTCCCATTTGTGACCATTACAGTGGAATGCATATGGTATAAGGTGCAGTCTCAAGACAGTGAAACATGTATACACCTCAGAAGGCTTAGTGGTAAGTCCCATGACTATAGTGTGCATGGTCCAGGGTTCAACACCTGAGATGCTTTATAAATGTTTTTACTCCAGGATAAGGCTCATTTAAGCAGTTGTAAGCATGTTTAAAAGTGTGTGTGTGACATTATAGCAGCGGTTAAACACAGTTAAACAAACTTTGTAATGTATAACCTGTGCGTGCAAACACGGCCACATCCGCTAACTACTCAGGATATATACATGTCAGTGAAGTAACATCTCACTATGTGCTTACATAACATTACATTCTCTGTTGACTGTACTCTCCAGCACGCATGGGTTTATATGGGTGTTTCAAATGTATATTATACAAACGATTACTACCTATATATGCAAGCTGTGGTTAAGGTATACTTTTGAACATGATAAACATCCCTGCCTTTATTGGGATTGGGACCTCGACTGCATAGATACGATGCAGATGCTGTAACCATTACACTGTTGACATTAACATTGATTCCGCCTATTTCCTATTTAGATTATTTCTATGTGTAAGCTGGGCTAAGCCCCCAAACCCACTGAGCTTCACTTACTCTTGAAATAACACCATATAACAAATGTACTGTGAGACAATACATTACATTCCTAACTACATTAGGCATAGCCCCTCACTGACACACTTCAAGGGAAACCTTGTGGTGTGAATGAGTAAAAGAACATACACCCCTGGGATCATGTGCCCCTGAACCATACAGCCAGGGTGTGGGGGAGCCTGTCCAGTTTGTTAGCTGCGAAACCTGTTGGGGAAATTGAATGGTGTTGAATTGTCTCATTAACATGCCCTCTTTAGATCACTAAGTGCCCCTATCACCCTCCACAACCCCAGTCTTCAACAGCGTCCAGCAAGTCTGCCTGGAATTGCTTCATTGGCTATGCTTGACAGAGGCTCAGTTACTTCTTCAATGGTGTGGAGAAAGCAAACACACTGTAGCTATGCTTCTAATTGCCCTTGGGTAGATAGGTAGTAGACTATCTGTGAACCTCTAAAGTGCAGGCCATTACAGCCATAATATGTGAATAAACAGACGTTTAGATCAGAATATACAGTGACAAATCACCATGTAGTCAGAAAACAGTTAAGTACAGCAAGAACATACAGAACACTGATACACTGAAGCCTATCCTGGAAGCTAAAAGACTTGTATAAGTTTAAGGTTTTCTATTGCTTACCAGTAGGTTACCTACAAGAGAGATGAAAAACAAACACGGATGGGAAACATGCATGCAACAATACCATACCGGCCTATGTGTCAGCCTTAGGCTTTGGAATACTGGCCAAGGCTATTGGCTCCCCCATGGTGCCTTATTTAAGAGAGTCTTGAAGGTGAATACCAGCTCCATAAACAGCACAATAGCAGAATCAATGAGGGTTATGCTACACAACACCAGGGTTTATGATCACAACATGCATGCACTCACAGCACTCCTCAGAATAGACAACATCAACATCTGTGCAGTAACTGAGATCTGTCTTAAGGCTCCTGAGAGCACACCAGCACTACCAAACTACAACCCATACCACACATTTTAGCCACAGAACATGGACTGACACAGACATGGAGGGGGTGTATCCATATTCATCAGGGATACCTACACCTCCAGGTTAATGGGGCAGCATGATACCTCTGAGATCATCCATGTGCAGCTGACATCAGCCACAACTGCAATGCAAATTGTGGCTTGCTACGGATCACACTCCATGATCCAGGACCATCACTCCACCTACCTGCGGACAGTGGAGAACATGACAGTCCTAATGCACACCCTGGCATTAGTCGATGTCAACTACCATACCATTAACTGGGAAACTTACTCCAGTACTCTCTTCCAGGCCCATCTCTTCCTGGAATTTATCACCTCATATGCCCTGTATCAGGTGGTAACCTAATGAGGGGTGGAAACATACTAGAAGTGGTCATCACCAACATGGGCAACAGGTGCACCACAGTGGAGGATAACCGATCACTGGTTAGATCTGACCGTGAACTATTCACTATTTCCACACCCAAGCATCTCCCCCACCCACTGATACCACAGTGTATACCTTGCCTACAGCTAAATTTACACTACTAGTGACAGGGGAGGGGGTTTCACAGCCCCCACACTAAGGGAAAACACTGCTCAAGATATAGACAGATTTACAAATGCAGTCTATAAGCACCTACACGGATGTATGGATTGTGCCATCACTGGTAAAACAAGACTCACTCCTCCTAGACAAGGACACCAATCTGGTGGACCTCTGCAATAAACAGGCTATATTACAGAAGTAGAACAGTGTTCCAGACAAACAGGAAATCCCATGAAGGGCAGACATCCATGACCACTATTAGTATGATATGTAATTCCATCATGACATCATCCAAGGCTAACATTAGCAGGAGAATACGCAAGGATTCAAAAGATAACCACAAAGCCTTTTTTGGCTATGTCAAGGATCTAAGTGGTGACGCACAGATTTGCACTGTGCCAGTGAAATATAGCACAAAATATGCTGACCCTACTGATATCGCCAACATTAAGAGGGTAACCTCCAAACATTAAGAGGGTTCGTGGTCTGCACTTTTGTGGGAGGAGAGGCTGGACTCTGCCCTTCTGAGCTGGGAATTTCTGGTTAAAGGCTTATAGTGCATGCATATCTGACCTGCTTCTTATTGAAGTTGGTGCGCCTTGTTTGCTGTGGCATAGACTGGATTCGGGCCTGCTGGAACTAGCTTTGTTTGTGTAACTTGAGCACTAATCCAGGCATTCTCTAAAGTATTCAATTTTATTTATTACTGCTTGGTAGTAACTTGATTAAAGTGTAGCTATCATTCTAAGTCTTTTGGATTAAGCAATTGGGCTTCAGACCAGTTGTTTTATATCAGGAAGGTTTGTGGCATGCACTGTGGTGGCAGGACAGGTAGCTTTCATCCTTCTAAGTTGGGAACTGCTGATTGAGAGCCCAGTGTCTGTTATTCTTAAAGTGTATTAGTTCTGGTTTAAGCACTTGGGCTTCAGGCCAGTTATTTTACATTAAGAAGGTTCATGGTCTGCACTTTTGTGGGAGAAGAGGCTGGACTCTGCCCTTCTGAGCTGGGAATTTCTGGTTAAAGGTTTATAGTGCCTGAATATTTGAACTGTATCTTACTGAAATTGGTACACCTTGTTTGCTCTAGCATAGACTAGATCCAGGCCTGCTGAATCTAGCTCTGTTTATATGCTTGTTGTTTGTTTGCTTGTTATTTTCCTGGAACCCTAATTCCACCTAATACGCGGCTTCTCAGCGCTTCTGTGGATCACTGGTGATATCTGCATTGCTTACTGCACTTATTTCCTTGTTTCAATTGAAAGAAAGTTACTGTTTGTCGTTTTTGCATTTAAGTTACCTGTAACACATTGCACTTAAGTTACCTGGCACTTGCTCACTAAAGTAATTATATAAGTCAGCACTAAAAATTAAAAGCACTACACCCTCACTCCCCACTGGCCCTTGTTTTCAATTATTAAGGAATTCCCAATATTATTCTAGCATGTCCAAAGGTCAGTTGTCAATCTCTTCTTCAGTGCAGCTGGTGAATCTGGGAATCTTGAGGCAATGTTACAACTGCCTCATGTACACAGACAACCCTCTCCTCCTCCCAACAAATTCCAACACATGTGAGAGATGCAACCATATAGCCAAACTGGAGGCTAAGCTCTCTCAACTCAGTACTGGCATAACCAGTCAGGAGGAGAAGGAAACCACACTCACTACAATTCCTGTCTCACATAGACCTACCATGACAGCAAACCAAACACATAATCACACAAAAACATACTCGCAGGCTCTAAATAAAGATCTGGCTAAGCAGCAGAGACCTCCAAAGCAGACACCCAAGCAACCTCTACCCCAAAACAAAACACGTACAACACATATCTCACAAAGCCAGTGTGCCAAACAGTCACAGCCCTTAAGACTAAACAACACACCTGATACACTTGTAATAGGTGACTCTATCATCAGGCACACTGACGCCGCTCACCAGGCTGAACAAGGAGAGGGTCACAGTGAGCAGCCTGTCGGGCGCTAGGATCCGCCACATAACACAAGCACTCAGGTCACTCCAAGGCAAGTACAAATATGACTCAGTCATTGTCCATGCTGGTGTGAATGACCTGAGACGCACTCCCTGACTACATGAAAAGAGACATAAAGGAGCTCTCTGAGCATGTAGCCCAGGCCGGTATGACCCTGACCTTGAGTAGCATCTTACCCTCACCAAGAATTATGCCACAATATGAAGACAAGATGATCAATTTCAACAACTGGCTTAAGTACTGGTGTCATTCAAAGGGGATCCAATGCCTGTCAGCTTGGGATGATATGCTCGACAAGCCACGATGCTTCGATAGGGACGGCTTGCGCCTGTCACCCCTGGGCTTTCTGATATTGGCAAAGGCTCTTGCTACCCCCATAGTGCCTTTTTTAGGCAAGGCTCAAAAGACAAACCCACCTCCATAGGTATCACAAGGGATAATAAACTAAGAGTAATGCTACTCAACGCCAGAAGTCTAAACCTCAAGATGCACCCACTCGAAACTCTCCTTAGCATGGAGAACATCGATATCTGTGCAGTAACAGAAACCTGGTTCAGGGCTCCCGAGAGCACCCCAGCACTACCAGGTTATACCTCATACCATGCTTTTCAGCCCCAAAACTTGGACAGAACCACAAAAGGGGGGGGGGGGTATCGATATTCATCAAAGATACCCACACCTCCAGGTTGGTGGCAAAGCACGAAGCATCAGAGACTATCCATGTGCAACTAACAGTGGGTAAAACTGCCTTCCAGTTTATAGCCTGCTACAGACCACCCTCCCAAACCCAGGAACCCCACTCGGCCTTCCTGAGAACACTAGAAAATATGAAGGTCTCTCCAAACACCATTATATTGGGTGACTTCAACTACCCAAACATAGACTAGGAGCATTACTCTAGCTCCAACACCCTAGCCCAAAGGTTCCTAGAATTTATAAACTCAAATGCTATGGAACAACTTGTTACCACTCCCACAAGAGGGGAAAACATACTGGACCTGATCATCACCAACATGGGGACTCTATGCTCCAGACCAGAAGTGTATCCCTCACTGGTAAGATCAGACCATAAACTAATTTCACTGGATATTCACATCCCGACCCCACCCCCTGCCCAGAAAACCACAGTGAAAAACTTCTCTAAAGCAAATTTCACACTCCTCAGAACCAAGGTGGAATCCTTCAAAGCCCCCGGGCCTGTGGAAAATATGGCGCAGAATCCTTTATAAATGCATTCTATGAACACCTTCAGGAATGCATGGATCATGCGATCCCAAATAAAACCAAGACCCAATCCTCCAAAGGCAGACGTCCTGTCTGGTGGACCCCAGCCATAAACAAACTATACAATAGAAGAGGAAGCTACTAAATGATAGAGCAAAATCCCAAAAAGGGAAGGCATCACTGATCAGTATTAGCAAAAAACTACGGGCACTCATAAAATTGTCTAAGGCCAGCTTCAAGAGAAAAATTGCACAGGACACTAAGGATAATCACAAGGCTTTCTTTAGTTATGTTAGGAACCTGGGTGGTAATTCCCAGATATGCTCAGAATTAGTCCAAAATGACAAAAAATACACTGACCCCACAGACATTGCCAACATCCTAGCTGACAGGTTCAGCACAAACTCCCCACCCCTCCCCACCAAAAGGGCAAATATCTATCCCAGCAGAGTGCTGCCCCCCTGACATCTCAGATGCTCAGGTAAGAGCCGCCCTCTCCAAAGCAAAAAACACAGCATCAATGGGACCAGATGGTGTCCCGGGCTGCGTCCTACATGAACACCAAGAAGAGCTTAACCCAAACATTAAACTAATGTTCAGTCTCAGCCTTACTACAGGATATGTGCCCAAAGAGTGGCGTACAGCAACAGTGGTCCCTCTCCATAAAGGTGGTGCCTCAACGGATCCTGGAAACTATCGCCCCATAAGCCTGACTAGCTTGGTCTGCAAAGCTATGGAAAGGATCATCATGGACCTCATAAATAAGGATATTGGGGACCTACAGACACTGGATCCTACCCAGTTTGGCTTTTTTAAGGGCAGATCCTGCCTCCTAAACCTGGTTGATTTCTTTGAAACAGTAACCAAGGCCATTGACGAGGGGAAGGTGGTCCACACAGCCTACCTGGACCTCGCAAAAGCCTTCGATACAATACCCCACTCGGGCATTATAGATAAGCTCACCAGCTTAAATATAAACCCCTATGTCACTAGATGGATTGCAAACTGGCTCAAGGACAGAACCCACATGGTTAGAATTGCTGGAGCCATGTTAGACTCCAAACCAGTTACAAGTGGTGTCCCACAAGGCTCAGTCCTGGGACCTCTCTTGTTCGGTATATATTTCTCGGAGGTACAGGCCAACGGAAGGACTGTGGCTGACCAAGTTCGCAGATGACTGCAAACTGGGCGCCATAATCGACTCTCCAGCCGACACAAGCATCCTCCAAAAGGGCCTCAATGAAACAGACAACTGGTGCCAGAGCCATGGCCCCAAGCTAAATGCCAAAAAGTGTATAGTCATCCCCTTTGGCAAAAACAGTGCCCACAAATTACCACATAGGTGGTAATCCATTAAGTACAGAAGAAGTAATTAGGGACCTGGGGACCCAAGTTGATAGAAATCTCTCATTTGACAACCACATGGCCAAAGTGGTTAGAAAAACATTTTATATAGCCCACCTAATCATGAAGGGATTCACATCTAGATCAGGGGAGGTCATCGTGCCTCTTTACTCATCCCTCATCAGGCTCATAATTGAGTACAATGCCCCTTTGGGATGTACCTTACCAGACACCTGCAGCAACTGGAAAGACCCCAAAAGTACCTCACCAAGAGGATCAAAGGGCTCAAACAGATGCCATATGCTGCCCGGTTAAAGAAACTCCAGCTCTACTCAGTGGCATACCGCCTGTTCAGAGGCGATCTGTGCCTGATGTATAAAGCCATGTCCAACCCGGAATTAATGGACATGCTGCACCTCAGAAAATCCAAATCCCATCGAGCTACATGCTCGAGAGACTTGAACCTCAGCACTGAAATAAATAGGACATGCTGGAAGAACAGATTCATAACCCAGAGGCTCCCTTCACTCTGGAATAAAATCCCAGTCCAGGTTAGGCAGAGTCCCTCATTGACTCTATTCAAGAGGAATCTTGATGAGTGGATGGGAGATCGTAGATTTACCCCGGGTATCACTTCTGTGTCACTGTTAGACAGAGGCACAGTATACTAACCTTGAAAAAGGGCATAGCAAAATAAATTTAAAATGGGTGGCGAAAGCCAAACACATTCTGGCTAGGCTTATAAATGCCCTAGGGCAGATAGCCTAGTATGAACCTATGAACCTATGAACCTATGAACATCCTTGCAGATACATTCAGTGCATACTTCACCCCCTAAAGAGCCCACACACTACCCGAAAGGTACAGTATCCTACACATCAGAGACACACAGGTGGAAATGGCCCTCTCTAACAGCAGAACACAGCATCAATGGAGGCAGATGTTGTCCCAGACTGCATTTTGCAAACTGTACAAGACAACCTGACCCCCCACCTAATTAAGCTTTCCAACATCAGCCTCTCCACAGGCTACATACCCATACAATGGTGCCTGGCAATGGTTATTCCTCTCCATCAAGGTGAAATCACAACTGACCATTTTAACTATCACCCCATAAGTCTGACTAGCCTGGCCTGCAATGGTATGGATCGCATTCTCATGGCACTCATTAACAAAGACATTGGTAACCTCCAAACATGTGACCCAACCATGGGCAGCTTGGTTGAGTGCAGTTCATGCCTACTGAACCTGTTTGACATCTTACATACAGCCACCAAGATGTTAGATGATGGGGGAAGTGGTTCACACATACTACCTGGACCTCACCAAGGCTTTTGACACCATGCCCCACTCAGGTATTATTGATAAACACATCAGCCTGTACATGCACCCATACATCACAGGTTGGGTTGTCAACAGGCTTACACACAGAACCCACATGGTGCAACAAGCGGTCTCCAGGTCCAAGTCTTGACCAGTCATGACTGGTGTCCCACAGGACTCAGTCCTGGGAGCCCTACTGTTTGGCATATACTTCTCAGCGGTACAGCAAACACAAGTGGACTATGGCAGACCATGTTTGGCAATGACTGTGAACTGGGAGCCATGACTGATAGTTCAGCCTACACAGACTTCCCTCAAGGGGCCTCACAGAGACCATCACAGGGTGTAAATGTCATGACCTCCAGCCAAGTGCCACTAACTGCATGGTCATTCCATTGTGGAATATTAAGCACCCACATATTAACACATAAGTGGCAGCCACTTTAATACTGACGAGGTAATGGGGTATCTGGGGACTAAGGTAGATAGTGATCACCCCTTTGACAATCATATCTTCACAGTAGTTAGGACATCTGATTACTAAAATGTTCCCATCTAGACATAGTGGGGTTATAGTGCCCTTTTACTCATCACTCATCAGTCCCATCAAAGGGTATAATAACCCATTTAGAATGTACCTCAGAAGATACTTCCAACAGCTGGGAGGTCCACCAATGTACCTCACCAAGGAGAATATGGCCTCCAACATATGGCCTATGCAGCCAGACTGTATAAACTCCTGCTTTACTCAGTGGCATCTCGATTACCCAGAGATGATCTCTGCTGGCTAACACAGCCATGTCGAACTCAGGCTTAATGGATATGCTCCACCTATGGGAATCCATGTCACAGTGAGCCACACACTGCAGTGAGCTGAACCTTGCCACAACAATAACTGGAAGATGCTGGAGGGATGGATTCCTGTCACAGACACTCCTCATACTTTGGAACAACATCCCTAACTACATTATACAGAGCCCCTCACTAACACTCTGCAAGAGAAACCTTGAAGAGTGGATGGGGAACAGTACATGCACCCCAGGGATCCCGCCATTGGCTCTGCTCCACAGAGGGACAGTTAATGAATCAATGGGGTGGCAAAAGCTGACACATTTTGGCTGGGCTTATAAATGGCCTCTGGCAGTTGGCCAAGTACTTACCCATGAATCTATACATACAGTATCAGCACATGCTTAATTTACTGTTCAGGTGTTGACTTACCTTTTGCCAATGGTATTTATGTGTGCGATAGTTGAGGGCTGCCTATGTTGGATGCACACCATAGACTGCCTATACATGACAATGTACAGGTAGTCTTGTGTGTGTGCCATCCATTTTTACTGTGTGCTCAGGTGGAGAAAGGTGTCAGTTCCTAGGTGCCTACACTGTCAGTGTGTTTGCTATATGTTCCCTCTTTGTCAAGGCATGGGCATACTGGGCACCCCTCTGTCTGCCTACTGGGGCTGGTTCAGGGTCTTCATGGTCTGAGTATCTCTGTGCCTGTGGGGCCCTTGGTAATGGTGGTGGGCTGTGAGGGCCTTCACCATTCTGTCCCTGCTGCAGCTGTTTCCGCAGGACCATATTGTGTAGCATGGCGCATACTATGAAGATGTGGGCACACGTGCCTGGCGAGTACTGTAAGGCTCCACCAAATATGTCCAAGCAACAGAACCATGATTTCAGCATCCCAGACACACACTCTATGATTATTCTGGTTTGTGTGTGTGCCTCGTTATGGCATTCTTGCATGGGTGTGTGTGCATTTCTGATGGGAGTCATCATCCATTGTTCCAGTGCATAGCCAGCATCCCCCACCAGGTTGCCATTTAGGATGCCCCCCCTGGCAAATAACTGATACAGCTGTGAGGCATGCCAGATTTGGGAGTAGTGATAGCTTCCAGAGCTGCCAGCACACACATCCATGATAATGCCCTGGGCATTGCACATGACCTGGCAGATGATGGAGGGTATCCCTTGTGGTTTAAGTAGCACCTACCTTGCTCACTGGGTGGTGACTTGATGTGTATGTGCATGCAGTCTATTGCACCCAGTACCTTCTGGTATTCTGCCACAAAGTGGAAGAGACGCATATTGCTGGCCAACTCCTCCTGAGTTCGGGGGAAGTATATGTGCTCATTGGCATGTAGTAACATGTCATCCAGAAACTGGTGTAGAACCCTGGATGCTGATGCCTGTGAGAGCCCCATGATGTCCCCAGTTGGTCTTTGAAAGGTACCTGTAGCTATTATTCTCAGGCTTACACATACCTTCATATCTACTGGAATGGGTTCCCCTCTGTTTGTTCTGGCTCTGAGGCGTGACCAGCACAGCTCCACAAGTTGCTGTAGGATGTCCCTCTCCACCATGTAGTGCTCTACTATCTCCAGATCATGTAGCCCCTGGTAGGTTACCTTGGGTCTGAACACTCTCCTCCTCCTCCTCGCAAAATGGGTCTTGTAGCTCAAAGCTATGGCCAGTTCAACAAACCCCTATCCTGCAGCTTTGCCTAGCTAGGGGCAAACCGATTTAGCAATGCTCAAATGTGCTTACAGCAATGGCGACACACCCCTCTCTTGATGTCATCTTTATCTCAAGGGCATACCTCAGTGTTATAACACTACTTATGAGGTGCATCCTTAAACCAGCGGGGAATCTGTGATTCACTATTACTCCTCTCATTTGCATGGCATTGCCTACTAATTCCTATCTACCGCGCATAACACTGTCACAGCCCCTTAGCACCCCTTGTTCCATAGTATGGTGTAGCATGCCTGCCACTGACTATTATGAGGAAATCGTGATATGTGTTACATTGCAGTTTTATTCTATATTTTTATATTTTCCTTGCGATTCCCTTTCCTTTACACACCACTGCCCTGCGTTTCCACATTGTGATAGTGTGACTATAGATATATATATATATATATATATATATATATATATATATATATATATATATATATATATATATATATATATATATATATATATATATATATATACATTGTACATTTTTTTATGCCACTGGCTATATATTTAGCCATTGGCATATATTAACAATATAATACATGTGTTTGGTCAGCTGTAATGGCTCCAATTTTATGTTTGCAAAAATGTAAACCGTTTTCTACGGTTTACATTTCTGCATGCTTACACTACACCTGCACCACTTCCTGGATCGCTACATACCTTCATTTGCATGCTACACTGCTGCACATGGGGTAATAAGCATACAGGGCCTGGGAGTTGTGCGGGTGTAGCATATGCAGGAAGTGCACATAGGAGCAGCTCGTACCATCGCTTAACAAAACTTTGAAAACCGATATTTTAGATAACAGTTTAGTGGTCAGCCATTTCCCATACACTATTACTTTCATCATCCCATTTAGTATAGATTCAGATGCCTTAAGGAAAATTTTGAAGAAATATTGGGCCGTTATAAAGGCAGATACAAGTATTAAAGTGAAAGTAGGAGACCAACCTAGATTAATTTTTAAAAAAGAGTTTCAGCATAAAAAATATAATTTAAAAATTTGCACAATTATTTGTGAGGTGTCCTGGAATGTTTAAGTGCGGTTCATGCCCTTACTGTAAATATGTAGATATGGGTAGTTCATTTACAGTCAGAAATAAAGTGTATAACGTCAAGGGCAAATATAACTGTAATTCCAAGGGAGATATATATTTGGCAAAAGGCCAGGCATGTCGAAGTTTTTATATAGGGAAAATGGAAACTAAATTCTGAGAACGTTTGTATGAACACCAATATAGGATTGGTAATATGAATTTGCATAACGCTCTGGCAAAATGTATTTCCCTGAACCGTGGTCACTGGTTTAAATATATGGTCATCGCCCAAGTGGTTAATGAAGTAAGGGGTGGTCCTTGGCCATTAAAGTTAGAGAAAAGTGAACTTTTAAGACAATTGAAGTTGAATGCCTACAGCTTTCTTGGACTTAATCACTACTGTTCAATTTATTGTTTGCTAAAACTTAAAGCTTTGGAAAGATAAAAAAAACTTTTTTATACAATATTTTGAAACTTTTTAACATGTTTTTAAAAAGTTTAGAGATGTAAGATCGTGTTCATCGACAGTTTTTTTACTGGGTTCACTTTGTGATGTCATTAACTGGTATTATACAATTGATGGAATTAGTTATTTAAGTGGATTGGTATGGTAGTAATTTTACCTAATGAAGTCCTAGGTATTGTAGTGGACGAAAGTTGTTATTTTTGGATTAAAATTGTGCTTGCTCCTTGTCTGCATCACTACATTTTTTTGGGGGGGGGAGGGGTGGTTCTTAGTTTTTGCCTTTTGTTTGTATTTAATGAAACCATTTTTATGCAAACTACAAATAAGGTTTGAAAGGCTTAAAACTGTTGTTTTTAGTGAATATTTAGTGAAGGTCTGATATTTCATCACCAGCTAACAGTTGTATTAATTAGACTAATTAATTGTTTGTTAATTGTTTTTATTGGTCATGTAATCTTACATCTGTATTTAAGCTGTCTGAGTTTGTGGTTTTAACATGCCTAATGAAGTGATACGTGAATGTTGGATATATGCATGTCTATTTACTGTTTTATTACCGCTTTTAAGTATTAAAGACACTTTACATTTACCTGTGGCTCGAGCAGACCTAATTTTAAGTTTTTACTTTTCCTTAACATATAATGGTGATATTGCCAAAACATTTTATGGTTCTTGAAATGATTTTTATCTGTTAATTCTGGAAATTTATAGAATTTTACTTTCTAGTGATTTTAGGAAGGATCTGTTGTCATTTTTCTTCCTGGTCATATGACGGATTCCTTCAAAATTAAGTGTGGTATTCATAGTCCGGGGCCTTGCATTTTCATAGCCATGATCTGCGAAGAGCAGTGCTATGAGTTTATGCAACTCCCATATTTTCAGGATGACTATGGAAATGAGGAGGACTTTTTGTGAAAACGCCCCCTATCAAAAATGCATAACATGATTAATGGATAAGTGAAAGGGTACAGCTACTACACAGTTAAGGGGCTTTACATACTAAATGAGGGTGGCCTAATGGTTAAGGTGTTTGCCTTACAAACACAAGGTCCAGAGTTTGAGTCTCGCAAGGGATAACTGGCTAGGCTTAAAATGGCTCGCAAGGGCAGTTAGCTTCGTACTAATCTATGAACCTATGAACATGTATGCGCATGAGTTTGATTCATAGACATAAATCTATAATAAAATGATTTGCATTCAAAGTGTGTAAATAGCCCTGAAGTTATGTCAGAAAGCAGTTATTTTCAGTCAGAATACAGAGACATGTGAGGAGCTGAGTTGGTGCTTCTGTATACATGGACATTTTTACTGAAGGGTTCACTTGGGGAAATGTTTCATTTTAGTGAGTGTGCACATCTGGACATTTTACTGAAGGGGTTGCTTGGGTGAATTTTTCAATTTGCTGCTTGTGCATACCTGGACATTTTACTGAAGGGGTCACTGGGGGAAATGTTTAATTTTAATGCTTGTGCATACCTGGACATATTACTGAAGGGGTTGCTTGGGTAATGTTTCATTTTAGTATCTGTGCATACCAGGGCATGTTACTGAAGGGATCATTTGGGTGAATGTTTCATGTTGGTGCCTGTGTATACTAGGGCATGTAACTAAAAGGGCCTCTTGGGTGAATGTTTCATGTTGGTGCTTGTGTATACTAGGACATTTTACTGAAGGGGTCCCTTGGGTGAATGCTTCATTTTAGTGATTGCATATACTAGGAAATGTTAATGAAGGGGTTGCTGGGGGAAATAATTTATTTGTGTGTCAAGAAGTGCTTTTGCATATATGGCCAGACTGCTAAAGTGATTGCTGGGCAAAATAATTTATTGTATCATTTTAGTGCATGTGCATACTTAATACAAACTAATGAAGGGGTTGCTGGGAGAAATAATTCATTTGTGTGTCAGGGAAATGCTTATGCATACTTGTGCAAACTAATTCATGGATTGCAACTCAATATCAAAGGTGAAGCACTGCAATGGATGTATTCACCAGAGTATCCACATCCATGCCCCAAGATTCTCACTACACCTTTCTAAACATACTGGAAAATATTAAGATACAACCAAACACCCTAATACTGGGTGATTTAAACTACCCTGCCATTAATTGGGAAAACTACTCAGGTACCAACTCCTTTTCCCAATGGTTCTTGGAATTTATAAATTCCAACGCCCTGGTCAACTAATCCATTGTCCCACCAGGGGCTCCAATATCCTAGACCTGGTCATTACCAACATGGGAGATAGATGCTCCACACCAGTGGTCACCCCCTCATTGGTCAGGCCTGACCATAAGCAAATCACCCTTGACATCCTCACGCCAGCCCCCCCCCAGTAAGGAAACCTCCTTAAAAAACTTCTCCAAAGCCAACTTCAAGCTACTGAAGTCAGAAGTGACAAACTTCACAACACCCATGCAGATGGGATCTGGAAGTTTGACTGCAGAATCCTACACTAAGGCACTGTAATGAGCACATCCACTCGTGTATGAATCGTGCCATCCCAAATAGAACCAAGATGCTCTTCTCCAAAAAAAGGAAGCCAATCTGGTGGTCCCCTGCTATAAACAAACTATACAACAGAAGGAAGAAACTGTTGCAAAAAGAGGAAAATCCCAGGATGCAAAAAACTCCCTCACCAGCCTCAGTAAGAAGCTGAGATCCCTCATAAAATCCTCAAAAGCTAGTTATGAAAATAAAATTGACAAAGATTCCAAAGACAACCACAAGGCATTCTATAGTTATGTCAAAAATCTAAATGGCACTGCTCAGATCTGCTCTGAGTTACAACAGAATGGCATTAAATATACTGATCCCAAGGATATTGCCAATATCCTGGCAGATCAATTTAGTGCCAACTTCACCCCACTCTCACCCCCTAAAGGGCCCATCTCAATACCAAAAGATTGCCAAATTCCGATAATCATGGCCACACAGGTAGAAACCGCACTCTCCAAAGCTAAGAATACAGCATCCATGGGACCAGATGACATCGCAGGCTGTGTATTACATCAGCTACAAAATGAACTGGCACCTCACCTAAGTGTCATGTTTAATCATAACCTCACCTCAGGCTTCTTGCCCACTGAGTGGCGCACATCTACAGTTATCCCGCTCCACAGGAGGATCCACCTTGGATCCTGGAACTACGTCCCATCAGTCTGACAAGCCTGATTGGCAAGGGCATGGAACGCATTATCATGGAACTTATAAACAAAGACATTGGCAACCTTCAAACACTAGACCTCACCCAGTTTGGGTTTGTGAAGGGCCGATCTTGTCTCCTGAATCTGATTGACTTCTCACACAGCCTAGACACCATCCCCCACTCTGGAATCATAGATAAACTTACTAAACTGGACCCAGACAGTAAAGGTAGCCAACTCCAAATCCAGCTCCAGACAAGTGACATTGTTTGGCATCTACTTCTCTGAAGTACAGGCCAACTTGCAGATGACTGCAAACTGGGAGCCAATCCCAAATGACGTGGATATTCTACAAAAGGGCCTTACAGAAACAGATGCCTGGTGCCAGAGCCATGGGCTCAAGCTTAATGCCAAGAAATGTATAGTTATCCCCTTTGTAAAACATACCCATGAATTACCACATAGGTGGCAGGACACTAAACATCGAAAGTGTGATGAGAGACTTAGGGTCACAGGTGGACAGTGGTCTCACTTTCGATAACCACATTGCCACAACAGTCAGGAAATCCTTCTATGTGGCACACCTCATCATTAAGGGCTTTTCATCCAGAATAAAGGAGGTCATTGTCCCACTGTACTCATCCCTCATTAGACCCATTATAGAGTATAATTCCCTTTTGGTATGTACCTCACAAGACATCTGCAACAGCTTGAAAGGCCACAGAAATACCTCACTAAAGAATCACAGGCCTAAAGCAGATGCCATATACTGACCGTATAAAAAAACTCCAGCTATAACTCAGAGGTGATCTCTGCTTAACATACAAGGCCATGTCAAACCCTGAGCTGTTGGACATGCTCAACTTAAAGAAATCCCAATCTCTCAGAGCCACACGCTCCAGGGATTTAAACCTTGTCATCACAATGAACAAAACATGCTGGAGGGATAGGTTCCTGACCCAGAGACTCCCCATACTCTGGAATAGACTGCCCATACATATCAAGCAGAGCACCTCTTTGTCCCACTTCAAAAGGAACCTTGATGATTGGATGGGAGATAGGAAATTCACCCTAGGGATCATGTTAGTCACCCTGCTAGACAGGGGCCTGGAGAAGTAAATATTGTGGGAAGAAATATCCAGGGAATTGTTATGGCTAGGCTTGCATAGGACCTAGGGCCAATAGCCTAGTACCAACCTATGAACATATGAACCTATGATGTCAGACTATGAATTACAAAACTACCTCATCAGCATACTATGTTTTACAACATTTTTCTTTTGCATCCCACTATTTTTCAGGTCTTGCACATTAATGTAAATGGCCTCTATGAATTGCACCTTTGCTACACGCATTCATATACATCAGGAATACCTCTATTACATTTGCACATGTGACTATGAATACCGAACATCTGGGCTAGCTCACTGTCGATAAGCTGATGAAGTCTGACACTTAAAAAGATAAAATAACACAACCATTTTACTTTTTATTGAATTTCTAATAAAAGGCTTTTGGATATTTTTTACTGAATGATGTGTTCAGAGCCATAATTAACTGTTTCCAAATGGCTATCAATTTACTCCAACTTCTAAGCTATTATTAGTAGAATTTTAAAGTTGGACTTATGGTTATTTTGCCTAAATTAAAATTCTGACTTTTTTTCAAAAAAAATAAAAGATTAATGATCGTGATAGACTTTCACTGAATAGTTTAACAATTCATGTAGATTTAAAAAGCCAAATCCCCCAAATTTTAATAAATTCCATGTAGGGATAGTGTAGAGGGTATAAGGAAGTTAACATGTCCATGTACGCGGTTCCCCCTCGATAGCATGCCGTGCATATTAATGATGTTGCATTGCTGAGGGAGAGCTGTGGAACACGGCTATTGAATAAGTGTAGGGAATGTCACTAACTGTGTTCACAGATGAGTAACACACCCCCTGCCCTGTCCAAGTGCATGATACCAATGTATTTAATTTTTTTTAAGTTTGTGCAGTGCAGTGCACAGCAATTGACACATGCCAGATATCTAAATTAGAAACTGGATACATTTAATTTTTGATTCAAATGTCAAGTTTAAGTATTGCTTAGAGGGTTTGCATGTTGTGGTCCATGGCTTAGAAGTACGTAAACATGACTCAGTATATGTAAAAGTATATCAGCATTCAATGTAGCCAAGATGATAGAGTTACAGCTATATGTGCAGTAGGTTTGAGGTTTGAATACATGGAAGGGAAATTAAGCAAGTATGTGTGAAATATAAATTATGGCAATTATTGTTAAATCATGATCAGCTGCACTCAGTTAAGCTCTGCTAAGCCTTGCCATGATAAGCACTGCTTAAACCACCTGTGTTTAGGCACTGCTTGGCTGTGCTTAGCTGGTTTGTGCACTGCTAAGCACTCTAAGCATTGCCAGTTTAAGCACTGCTCAGCTCAGCTGTGTTGGTTTGTGCAGTGCCAAGTGACACACCATATTTTTAAAAATTGTTCAATGGCATGTAAGTGTGGGAAAACAGTCTATGTTAAGCACAACAGGTGGGAATACAGCATAACCAGTTGGAGTTTGAACTGTGCAGGAACTATGGCAGGCATTGGAGAGGGTGCACAGTTCCAGGTGCAGTGGTGGGGCATTCAGGACTCTAGGTCATGGTTGGAATCCTGGTGAAAGACCATAAAGACCACCTGCTCCAGGAGCAGTTCCAGGGCTCAGAGTGCAAGCCAGAAGCCTGGGACTGGCTTGTGCTTGATCTCACCAGTGCTACAGGCATCTCCCTCAGAGGTGACTCCCCCCTCATGACTATGATGATCTGAAGCATCCAAAGGGGGATCTTCTGGACACCTGGGTCTGGGAAGCTCAGGCTGGGAATACCCCACATGCTTGTAAGTACTGTTAGCATTGTTTTACCAATACCTGATCTGAATGTTTGATAGACACGTATGCATAATGGTGTGCTTCTCTTCCTGCAGCTGCAGGGAAGAGAGCTCACAACCTAGAGGTGCATGCAGGGAGCTTGGCCAGGCTGCACCATGAGTGTGGTGAGTATAGATGAATTTGTAAGCTATAGTCAAATTAGCAAGAAAGAATAAAGCATTAACTGCCAATAGATACATACAGTAAAGATTTGTTCATAGGTTCATAGGTAGGTACTAGGCTATTGGTCCTAGGGCCTATATAAGCCTAGCCAAAAAGGTACCCTGGCTTTCGCCACCCAAAAAATATTTTCCTGTGCCCCTGTCGAGCAGAGCCACAGAAGTGATCCCTGGGGTGAATTTCCTATTTCCCATCCAATCATCAAGTTTTTTCTTGAAGAGTGCTAATGAGTGTATTGCAATAAATGTGGACATAGGCCTGTACTGAAATAAGTGACTACTGCCAACTATAGTGCAATAAACAGGAAAGACTAAAGCATTAACCTTGGTACTCTAAATCAAAATAAGTTTCTACTGCAATAATTGTGGAATTACAGCTGTATTGCAACACCTGCATTATATCAACTGTTGTGCAATAAAGATTCAAAACTATACCATTAACTGCATGAAGGTACCTCTAATAAAGCTGTGTTGTGCCATATGTGTGGAATTAGGGCTGTTTTGCATGAAATCGATTATGGCAACTGTTCTGAAATAAAAACACAAAAGAATACTACTATCTGCCTCAAGGTATAGCTAATAAGGAGTGTTATGCAATAACTGTAGATTCAGAGCTGTAGTACAAGAAATGCATTATGACACCTGTTCTACAGTAACATCTGAAGCAATACCATTAGCACCCAAGGTATATTGTGTATATCAGGAGTGTCTTGTGTTAACCATTGCATTTCAGCTATATGCATTCATGCTCCGAGGTACGGTGCTGCAGGCAAGTATGACAGTGTTATAGCTGTAGACTGCAAATATACTATCTGCAACTGTATATATGGGTGAGCTAGCCAACCCAATAATCTGATATGGTTTGTAGACTTTACAGATATTTCCACCCACTGACAGTATACTGTGTACACATGCATTCTATGTAATAATGTATAGTTTACCTAGTATCTCTGTCATTCATGAATTCCATACATGTGTGTTCAACTGTCACTGCAGTGTAGTATAAAACTGTAGTACTATTACCAGGTCATATTTTGCTTCCAAGTGAGCTCTAGGCAAATATCAGTCAGTTAGTAGTCAGCAGTGGCTCAGTAGCTCAGGTGGTTAAATGCTCTGTCTCAAGTACATTTTGCCACACACAGACCAGGTTTTTAATCCAGTGCTATGTAGTAATAAATATTACTGAATCAGTTATGTATTGATGACAGATATTCTCTCCCCAGGAAATGCAGGTAAATGGGTGAAGTAGCCCTTATGATGAGTAAATTATTTATGGGTTCAGATGTAACAGACTAAGTGCATTGACCAGGAATGTGATAAGACTTCATAAAATAAAGGCAAAAAAGTACAATAGTAATAAAATAAAATAAAATAAATGAAATTTGTAATCTTGTTATGGCTGCATGCCTGGAGTGTCTGTGAAAGTTTGCTGAAGTTCTATCCCCATGCTTGCCAAGGACAGCATGATAGTTGTTTACTCTCTGTACTGTACACATACATGTCTCTCAAGTGTCACACTGCCATGGACTGTAATTACTTTGCATAATCCCTCTGTCACAAATGTATCATTGACATGATTATGTCAGTAGCTCAGTGACACTACATCAGTCCACAGTACACCTTGGTAGTTATATAGGTCTACCTGATGTGTAAGTGTTCTCTGTAGATGTGTAACTGCAGGTGTTACTGCTTGGCCCATACTGTCCCATGCAGATAGCTTGAGAGCTATGTATGTGCTACAGCAGCTATTGGGTACTGTTATACATAAAGGAAGGACAGATCTGTAGAGTATATAGCAGTGCTGTTGTAAACTATATAGCCTATACCAGTATTACTGGATTGTATTTCTCTCTCTCCTCACCCCTTATTTTCGTCTAAATGTACTATTGTTATACATTGGTTATGGTTTTCTATTAATGGGTCTACTTCACCCTGTCAAACGCCAACAATATCAAAGTTGATATTGTTGGCACCAAAATGTCGAAAGCGAAAGTCATCGCACATGTAAACGGAAATCTCCATAAGGGGAGATTTCCATTTACTGCAATGTAGTGCAATCTCAGAGTTGGTATATTTAAGTAGCAGGGGTGCAGGGGGGCTTGCCCCCATGCATAGATCAATTTGTGTTTGTTTTTTTTTTTGCGTGTGTTTGATGTTCGAGGGATTCAACATTTTCGTGTCGATTATTAAGCTGTCGACAGTTTGAGTTTTCGACAGCGTAATATAAATGCCTATTAACATATGTTGTTCTGCAAACTTTATTTTGGGGCATGTGTTTTATTATTGTTATGTATTACATGCATATTAACATATCTTGTCAAATTACTGATGTAGTTGGCCTTATGCCGTAACTGTTACTGGTATGCTGTTAATATACTGTCTGTTATATTATTTATTGTTGTGCTCCACATAATAAGCATTGGTATATTAATGCATTATTGCCAATGTTCTGGCATGCTGTTATAACTAACAAAATATTTTGTTCATAACTAACCTATATACCTTACTATACCTCTATCACCTCAGTAAATAAGGGTAGGCTGGTTCCTGCTGAGCCATCTACCCTGCCTTAGCTGGCCATGGCAATAGGTCCTAGCATGTCTGGGACCCAAGCAGGTTATTGCCCTCTCTGCTGGTCCTGCACTGCCTTCAGGTGGAACCTCCTCAGGGGACAGGGGAACTGTTCCTCCCAGGAGCAGTGGCAGAGGCAGTAATCACCCAGGATCAACTACTGGCCATGGTGTGCAGGGTTATTCATAGGAGCTATGAACATAATCCGTGCTGGATTGAGGGCAGACTCGACAACCTGGTGGGGTCTGGTGGACCTGGCACCCCGCCTCCTGCACAGCCACATTCAGGGTAGTGAAGGAGCAGTGTTGACTGCCCATGGATGAGGAACTCAGTCAGGCTGCTGCTGTCTGGGGGCACATGCATCTCTAATTCCACAGCACCCTCCCCATCCAAGGTGTTTATTCCCCTCATGTGTCACACACCACCCCTGGGTGCTGTCTTTTTTGTCTTGTCTGTCTACAAATGCAACATCTCCTGCCCAGCTTACCTTCCCACATGTACCTACATCCCTTCCCCAACATTCCACTCTCTCCTTAAAAAAAATGGGCTCCTGTCCCACAAAAAAAAACATTGCCCCATACATAGCTCTCCATTTACCATATGCGTCCACCAGACACAACTAATTAGGTCCAATTAGCTTGACAACACATTAATGTTGTCTTCACCCCTGTCTCTGGGGTCTGAGGGTCCAAATGCATGTACAAAATCTGTAAATACTGCACAGCTGTTGCTATACCTGTACAAGAAATGGAAAGCTATGGTCCTTTCCTACAGTCTTCCTGCACAACCCTACCTGCCTTTCAGTATGTTTTTCACCCTGCTTCTCCCCATTTCAAAACCCCTTTTTCTTTTTCTTTTTTTATTATTAGTGTGGGTTTGTGTGGAGCTAAGCAGAATGCTGTGCAAGCCTGCACAAACATGCTTAAATGTGCTTAAAAGCACCTTAATGATTGTATGTGTTTCACTCAGTGTTAGGCACATCTGCAGAATAATCACCCCTGCCAAGTCTCAAACCCAGGCCCCTGTTAACTGCAGCATAGGGCATTAGCCAACTAGGATACTCAGCTCTGAATTAACACAGCTGTTTCCAGAAAAATATACTGATTGCCACTGACAGACTGCAAGTACATATAATGGGAAAAATGGGAGTGTACCTGGGACTGTGATGAAAACGCTACACCAGTACACAGCCAAATAAATAATAATGGATGTATGCAAGGCCTGGGATAGCAGGCATACCTGTCAACTGTACAGATTGTTACAGAATGCCTAGAGATTTAACACCCATTTTTGGCCTGGTTTTCATAAAATCTTATTTTTCTGGCCAAGTACTGCCAAGTCATTAAAGACTGGGGTTAGAAAATCATGACAGACATTTGGGTTTCACAATTCATAGCCCTTAGAAAACACATGCTAATGCAAAATTTGTTATTCTATCAACATTCTAAGTTTGTAAGAGCAATATTTAAAGATTGTCCCTAATTTTGAACCTTTCTTCCACTTTTATTTATGGCTTTGTCCAGATTTCTTGCTCTAAAAGATTGAGAGGTATGATAGCAGGTAATTGTTCCCTTTTATCAGCAACATCTTTAAACACACCTGCTATGGCAGCAATGGCAAAGTGCATATGTACAAGTGGGACCCTGCTGCACAACTGTCTTTGAAAGCCATGCACATAATGATGTATGCAGCAACATGTGCCACAGACTGTATGTATGCACAAATATCTTGAAAATACACTTACTACAGCACTGACTCAGTAGCTCAGTCTGTTAAATGCCTTCCATGTAGTATATTTTGCCACCCACAGTCCTGGGTTCGAATCCAGTGTGCTGCACAGCAATTACACTCTTCTGAACACAGCAAGTAATGACTGAGTCATCCAATTTTAACCCACACAGATTACTGCTACTGCATTAGCTGCTACCAATGTTTGCAAGTCAAAGGCCTGTAGACAGGGACACACTGCACATATTTCTATAGCCAAACTGTATGCCACCTACTACTCTGTGATTGGTACTTTTACATAATAGCTGTACCTTTTGGATATGCCTAGATTGGACTGTAAAGGCTACCCTTACTCTGGCTCTACTGTGATGACACAGCTGACAATGCTGTCTCAGCTACACATACAGTTTGCTGTCCTCCAAAGAGTTCACACTCCCCCCTATGTGTCCTAAGCTGCAGCAGCAGCTGCAGCCTGGAACATACGTAGCTATATGTTAAGCTAGCTGCTACAGACCTACCATACCTCACAATACCTTAGAACAGGGGATCCAGACAACACCATGCATAAAGGGTGGGGGGCAAAGGTCAAGTGGCAGGGCATGTTTCACAATTGTCCCCTACAAAGATAGTGAGCTGACAGAATAGCAGATACTGCATCAGCATGCATATTCTGATGGGTATAAAGTCTGACACTCACATGTCTTTCTCTCTTTACTGACCACAACCTACAATGTTTACCAATGAACTGCCAGATAATCACAATGTCATGGGACAATGGCCAAACATATCATGCAAAACTGTGGACATACCTCATAAATCTCAACAGAGGACAGTATTTGTACCTACCTTCTGTGATGTTGTAGTCTCCACACCTCACTAATGTCCATCTCAAAGGATAAGAAAGAGGCTAAGGCCTACATGAAACCCATAAATATTGCACTGTGGTGCCATCTCATTGGCTAATGAAAGTGCAACCCAGCTGTTATGGATGCAATTAACAAGTCTGAGCCATGGATTGGTGCACAGGCAATCACCTGTTAATGAGCATTCCCTACAAAAGTCAATCAGCTGCCTATGGGGAACAGGTCTGTATGTTGCTTTACTCAGACACACTATGGTTTAGTAACCTGTTTGCAGAGGACCTGGTCAAAAAGGATTACTTCACTCTATCAAGTATGTAATACCTGTGCCTATATAATAGGATGCAGATGGGAGGATGGTGGTATGGAGAAAATGGATTATAATAGTAGGTCTGTTGTACATCTATGACATTAACATGTTGCTGATACTCTTCTGTCAAACATTTACAGGCATGCCTCTCAACTGTCCCTGCTTTGAATCAAATCACAGCTTTGCCCGTTATTCACTCCGGCTCCTGTAGGAATGCTACTGGATTATCCATTATGCATATTGACAGTACGTAAGGTTGTACACAGCTGTAATATCACACAATGTACTGTAATTCATCTTCTTCCAGTCTGTCAGTGTTACACAGAAATAATTCAGACATTGTAAAGGTGTCCCTGACTGTCCCTGATGTATTCTGGCTAGGTCACTGTTTTGTTGACATTCATACCTCATTGCTTGAGAGCTATGGATAACCACCTGTCAACCCCTTACAGCAGGAATTTAGGTCATAGCCATTATTAGTGGGGGGACAAAGGCCCGAACTCAGTGACAGAGTGTATATATTGGCCATAAAAAGCAAGACTATGAATAGACTAGCAGAGATTACTGCATCATAATATTATTCTGAGTGGTCTGGCATGTGACACCCAGATTCTCTATATTCTGGCAACAACCTACAATGATTGGCCAACCATTTGTCAAGACATCCACATGTTTGTGCCAAAAGGACCACATCTATGAGGCACACATTCACATTTTGCAAACATCTGTGTAGTGGAGAGGTATGATACCTACAGGGAAGATATACTACAGCAGGTTTGCATTTCTGTCTGTCATAGTGGCACACTGGTGTTGCTGGACTGTCCCCATATAGTTGTAATAGCACACAGCTATTTGTCTGACAGTGGCTGCATGACATAGTAGTGGGACTTTGCCTGTAGAGGACAGACCACAATACATTGCAGTTATGGGTGTAGAGACATACAGCAGACTCTGTCACAGCACGCAGGGACATAACCATTATTGCTACTATATTGGTGATAGCCACGCATGTATTATGTTAATAGACTTTGGGGTATGACATATGAGAGACCGGTGGATAGTGCAGCCCATTTTGGTTGAGCTGGGTCTGTACAGCTTGGATGTCCATGTATCTTGTCCTGTGATGTGTTCCCCTCTTGTTGTCTTTCAGGATAATGTGTCACAGGAGGCACCCAGCATTTACAGCCACAGAAAATAATGTTATTCTGGATGGCTTCAGAATGTATCACCACATTCTGCTGTCCAGGAGTCACCAGAATCATGACTATCATGCAGCACTGTGGACTGACCTCATCATGGCAGTGAACCAAATTGGAAAACAGGACAGGACCTATGAGCAAGTTCGACACCGGTCCACAGATATGGTCATGGCTGCATGACAAAGGGCAGCTGGTCAAGGCTGCATGACAAAAGGCAGCTGCTGTGGCCAGGGACCATGCTGCCACCAGTGGAGGGCCTGCAACAGTACAACCACTCTCGGTCAAAGAGTAATTCTTGGCGAACCTGGCATCAGCCACCAGCTCTCAGCCATCCATCAGCCCCTACATCCTGGAGGTGGGTGCCACAGCAGCCACATCAGAGGAGTGTCCAGGTAAGCTTACTGTGTTCATCAGTGTAATACTGTATCAGTGATTGTGATAGGCTCTGCATACCAGTTCATGGGTGTCAGGTCTATCTGCATTGGGGAGGGTTTGGTTTTAATGCACAGTTGTGCACATATACTCAAAATGTCACCAATGTAGGCAATAACACATTAGCTACTGTACATGTGGATATACACACTTATTACCTTGTAACAATGCAACATGTGGCATTGCTGACATTACTTTTCTTTCACATTTTCATAAGTACATCAGGTGCAGCTGGAGTCAGAGGTCCTGTACCTGGTAAGTGTATTACTGTTGTTTGACAGATGGTGTATACCCTAAGAATGTTTAGGGCTGCCATGTTGCCCTGGGCACAACTGTAATGCTTAACTAGAGTAGAATATTCATATGTTCCATTTCAGAGTAGTTAACTGAAGTGCATTGAATGGGTAATCACAGCTGTGTATTTGCAGGAACATTAACACATTTGCACTTATTATTAAGAAGGACTATGCAGCCTGATATATAGGAGACAATCACTCCAAGATGCCTGTTCACACACAAAAGGGAGATAGTTAATTCCTGAGGCACTGATACTACAACTAGCATATTATGCTCATGAAAGGTGCACTGGATTTTAGGTGTAGGTCTATCAGCTACACTATCATATTGCTTATCTCACAGGTGCATTGTACTGGCAATGTTAACCGGATGTAGCTGCAGTGTATATTATAAAGGGCCTGTCTTGTCTGTGTATGTTGTTGTGTGTTTGTGTGTTGTGCATGGGATCATAAATAAGATGTGGGATGTGTACTGCAGTTGTGGCTCCTCATCCGTATGTGTCTGTGTGGATTACCATACATAATAGTACAGGCAGTAAAGCAATGCTTTTGCCTTCCACCTCACAGGTGAATGTGGGGGTTGGCATCTGTCCCCCTCACAACCTGATGTCAGTGCCTCATTGGACTCTGATGATGATGGGGGCTATAGTGAGGCAAGGTGGGGTTGTTGGGAGCTGAATCTGTCCCAGGGGTTGACACCCCACTTCCTCCTCCATTGTCCACACACACAGTCAGTATGCCCACACATACCAAGTCCCCTGAGGCCACAGATATCGGACAGTCAGAGGGTGGCAACATTGAACAGTACAGTGTGGCAACTATGGCATATATATATATATATATATATATATATATATATATATATATATATATATATATATATATAAATATATATATATATATATATATATATATATATATATATAAACCAGGGATGTCAACCTAACTGTAGGTGTGTGTGTATTATGCAATTGTGTTAGGCAGATATATGTGGAGAGTCTAAATCAGTCTACGCATTTATTTAACTCTCTCTCTCTCTCTATATATATATATATATATATATATATATATATATATATATATATAAAAATAGTCATGGGTCATGATAACTACCAGGGCTGCCAGCAAACACATTCATAATAATGCCCTGGGCATTGCACACAACTTGGCAGTTGATAGAGTGGTACCCCTTGTGGTTTACGTACAATCTACCCTCCTCAACAGGGGGTGCCTTGATGTGTACATGAGTGCAATCTATGGCACTCAATACTTCAGGGTAGTGTGGTACACAATAGAAGTGTTGCATACTGCTGGCTCTAACCTCAGGGGTGAGGGGAAAATGAATGTGCTCACTGGCATGTAGTAGCATGGCATCCAGGGACTGGTGGAGTTCCCTGGCTGCTGATGCCAGTGAGACCCCTGTCATGTCCCTCATTGGTCTTTTCAATGTAATTGTAGGTAGTATTCTAAGAGCTACACATACCTTAGTTTCCACTGCGATGGGTTCCCCTCTGTTGGCTCTGGATCTGAGTTGAGGTTGGTAGAGCTCAGTGAGTTCTTGTAGTATGTCCCTGTCCACCCTAGAGCGCTCTACAATCTCCAGCTCATGTAGCCCCTGGAAGACTACCCTGGGCCTGAACGTTCTTCTCCTTCTTTATCTAGGCCTATAGTCAGCATCAGCAGCAGCAGCGTTGACCTCAGCATCTAGCACATACATATGTAGGAGACCAGCAGCAGCCCCTAGCATTTCTTCAGTTAAAAGTCCCAAATATGTACTCCAGTGGTGCAGAGTATGGGGGTTAAATCAGATTGTAGGGTTTATGCATTCTTTATAATGCTCTGTTGTAGGTGCAGCCTTTGTGATTGGCTACCTATGATGCATTCCACCTGCCAAGTACATCAGCAAGGACTGTCACTGGCCCTAGTTCAAGTGGAAGAGGGGTCATCAGTAATTAAGATCTCATTGCCTTTCTCAGCCAATTTTTTTTTTAACAGGCTTCCTTACTCAGCATTGTGGCATGCCACACAAACACGCACCATGACGGTAAATAATGCTCAACAGTCATTGTATATACCCCCATGGAAGGTCACACTCAGCACAGTGGTGCTCCATGCAAACATGTTCAAACATGCACCCCGAAGGTAAACAAAGCTAAGCAGCCAGTGTACACACATCCCCTTGCTGACCACAGCAGCACACAGCATAAACAAGCACTGCTGTGCTTTAATGAGCTTAAAAGGATGCAGTCACACCCCCTTTTGATGTTGGTTCCCTCTTCTGTGGACACCAATATGATTCTCTACCTACACGGATGGGATCTGTGGACACAGATACCCATTTGTGCTATTCAGCAACCCCAGCTCATTTGCATAGAGATCCATCCACACAACCTGGGAACTACATGGTTGCAGGCCCGGCCTCATTAGCAACCACAGCAGTCTACCATTGTGCATACTCCACGTAGTTTCCTATAATGCATTACTGTAACACAGTACTAATTTTCATTTTTATACTTTTTAATTTTTTTTTCTCAACAGCATGTTTGTGCACTACGATACCATGCAAACATAATCTGATTATTAAAAAAAATATTTAAAATTATTTTCCATTAGGTTTTGAACACATAGTGGATAGTTTTGCACATATCTGTGTCTGCTATGCTATTTCTGTCCTTCTTAATGCACTTTTACAACCCCTGGTCTCTGTTTAACATCTTTTTCCATGTATATTTTGTACACCAATAGGGGGTCTGCAGTACTGATTATCTGCTTGCTGGATCACTCTACCACCCTCATTTGCATGCAATTCATCTGCTTATGAGGTAATTTGCATGCCATGGAAACTTTTGTGTTAGCGCAGTGGTGCACGCCCCTCAGCTATGTTTCCTGGAATGCACACCTGCTTACTTTCGTGTAAGCAGTGTGCCACTATGCCTACATGTAAAATAAGTCCGTGTAGGTTTTATTAAATTCCCCTCACAAACACATGGTTTAAAGTTCAGCATTCTAGAGTAAGTGACCCCAAGTATAAGAGAAGGGTCTTGGTCTCTTCTATTAGAAAAATAGAGCTGTAATGAGAGCTCCACTTTAATGCAGGGCATCTGCCAAGTCTAAATGAACAAACATCAATTGCATGTTTATTGAAGTTGAAGGCATTAGTTAGATAAATAATTTGATGTTTTTGATGGCTTTACACAAAATTAGTTTTTAAATTAAAAAGGAAATTTGTTGTAAATGTGTTTAAAAGCTTTACTTTGCAAAAATTTATTCCTTTTTCTCTAAATGTGGCTTTTAGAAGGGAAGGGGGTATGACCATCACATGACATATTCCACCATTTTGAAAGTAGTACAAAAATGGGAATTTAACAAATGGAGTTATCTGATGAAGTTTTAATTGTTTTAAAATGAAAGCGCTCATCTTGTGTTTTGGAATAAAATGTTTTATATAGCTATCCTGAGGTTTTAGCATTTTGTTCTCTGTGAATTCTTGGTTTTATTAGTGTTTATTAGTGCTATTTGACAAATATATGAAATACAGGCTGCTTTTCCCATTCTCTCATTATCAGAAATGTAGCAAAAAAAGAAAAGAAAAAAATGGATACACACACACACACACACACACACACGCACACTCCTCTACACACACAAACATGCACAGCTACACACCTACACACACACACACACACACACACACACACACACACACACACACACACACACACACGCACACTCATATGCACATACAATCAACACAATCAATCCACCTCCAAAACAAGACTGATCAGCTAAACCGACCACTAGAAATGGAATTCATTCTTGCTACAACATGATAGGAAATTAAGAAAAACAAGTAAACTAAAAATAAACCAAAAGAATAAAAAAAAAAAAGTGAAAGTAATCAGTAAAATAGAAATCAATATTGTGAGAAAAATGGAACTGGTTTTTACTTTTTAAACTAGCAAACTAAAACATAGCTAAACTACAAAATTAAAATCTCTGATATACCGATAAGCAAAGCACTAAAATATATCAAATACATTAAATAAATGAACTGCCATTTCAAGAAAGTACATGAAAATTTGCCCTAGAAAGTACATGAGAAAAGTATTCTGAAGAATGTTGATTTATAAAAACTTAAACTACCTAAACCTTACTTAGTAGGCACTTGGGTGATTAAGATAGCCCACTGATGTGGATGGGGGCACTGCTGCAACAAAAGACTCAGAATAATGGATTACTGGAGAATGGTGAAAATGTTGGGGTATAGTTTGTGTGGTACATGAGATATCTCATAATGTAGAATTAGGCATTCCAATATTAAACACATGGCTTTGTGAATTATCATGAAACTCATTTCTAAACCTACAGTATAAACACAGGTCCCCTACAGTTTGGTGACATTCCAGAATGCCGACAACCATATGGCCAACACCATATGATCGACATTCAGAATGCCAACAATGCAGAACCGGCATCTCACTATAGTGCGGAATGGAAAGATTTTCATTCCTGTACTGTAGTGCGATCTCAGAGTTGGCATATTAAAGTTATGGGGAGTGTGGGGGGCAGAACCCCCCCATGGGGGGTGCTGGGGGCGTAGCCCCCATGCTAACAGTTGAAAGGAAATTTTATTTTCCTTTTCTATGGATCTGTCACAATGTTGGCATTCTGAATATTGATCATATGGTGTCGGCCATATGGTTGTCGGAATTCTGGAATGATGGCATTGAGTAGAGGATCCATATAAACACATACCAAATCCGATCTATCTATCTATCTATCTATCTATCTATCTATCTATCTATCTATCTATCTATCTATCTATCTATCTATCTATCTATCAAACTATATTTAGTAGTATAAATTCCACCTTGAGTCTCCAGTGAAAACAGGCTAATAGTCTAATGGAATTAACTCAGTCAACAAAGGATAGATAGATAGATAGATAGATAGATAGATAGATAGATAGATAGATAGAGAGATAGATAGATAGACAGGCAGATAGATAGATAGAGAGATAGATAGAAAGAAAGAGAGAAAAAACAAAAAGATCATAAAACAAAGTGATAACTTACATTTATAAAAGCAAAACTAAAATTATGAAACACAACTGCCTAACAAAAAGTATAATGATCTAGATCGATTGAAAACTAATGCTCCAATGCAATGCAGTGAAAATAGGCTAAACACTTCATACCTGCCATCATGTGTAAATAATTACAAACAAAGGAAAAAAAAAACTGTGATACATTAAAAATCACTTGAAAGAAATTAATTAAGAACACAAAAATTGATCTAAAGAAAAACTTGGTCTATAAAATGAGAAAATGGTTTGTTCCTTGCAGGCTTTGAAAACACGTTTGTAATACCTTGAACCCCTCCCCAAAATACTTTAGCTCAAGAAACTGTTTAGTACAACCGATACATATAAAATTTTGTGTAACATGTATTTGCAAAGATAATTTTAATGCAAAAAAATATCATATGACTGCTGTACAGTGATATTCTTGGAGCAAAGGACCTCGAAGTAAACATTCTTCACGACTTTGCTTTCTCATTTAACTCATTCCTGAATTACTTTAACATCAATATATTACACAGTGTTAGAAAGAAGATAAGTCAAATTAATGTCACCAGCAATGACAGCCCTGCTATGTATTCATTCTGTGACATTCAGAACAGTGACAATTTATGTTTAAAAGTGTCATGTGTAATGTAATGTATTATATCATTATGGACCTGATAATAATACTGGCTGTTGACAAGCCCTCAATCCTAACCAATTTAGCTTTGTGAAATTTCCTACTGAATCTGCTGAGCCATTGGATGACATCATATCATTGCATACTGCCTACCTGGATTTAGCCAATGCCTTTGGCACTATTCCACATTTTGATTTTAATGAAAAAGTCACCTAATTAATGCCAGCCTTTACAAAATTTACTGTTTTGCAAACTAAATCTCAGACAGGAACCACACAGTCCAGATTCATGACACATCATCCTTGAAAAGGCAGGTGAAAAGTAGAATCCCACAGGATTTTGTTTGAGGTTGCTCATCTTCAAGATATTCTTCAAAGCAATCCAAGCCAACATCAGTGATCTCTGGCTTTCATGTTTATTGATGAGTGTAATCTCTGAGGTGTCATCAACTTACAGAATGGTATCAATATCATATCCATATCCTACAAATGGGCTTAACAAACATAACCCTCTGATGTCAGGTTTTAGTCTTAAGCTCAGTGCAAAGAAATGCAATATTGTTGACTTTGGGAAGCAAAAATATCCCTGCACCTTGTAAATGATATTCTCTGAACAGATATTGTAATAAGAGATCTAGGTACATTCTTGGACAACAGACTCATCTTTTGAGTGCCACATATCAAGTATCATTATTAAATGTTTCTACCTAATCTATTTAATAACCAAAGATATAGGCTATAGGTACAGGAAAGATTTTGTCTTTCTCTTCTAGTACCTTATTAGATCTATGATATAATTTAATATCTCTATTCAGTCTTACTGACAACGTAGAAAAAACACAATCCTTCCTCACCAACAAAATCTTGTGTATGTACTGCCTAAGCTATGTACAATGTCTAAACATCCTATTATTATACTCCATCTCCTACAGACTTCTTGGTCATTACATCTGCTTAACTTACAAGGCTGCAAATGATCCCAACTACTTGACCTTTTACATTTTCATAAAACAGGTAGCATCAGCACTGCATATTTATTTTATTTTATTTTATATTGCATTTTTTCTGAGGGTCTAAATCTAAACTACATTATAGCAGAACCTGTTAACAGGATAGATACCTTTTATCTACAGTATGTACTACCCCTATACCAAACAAACTATCTCTCTAAGTGTCCTTACGTCAAACCTGGATTAAAGGATGAGTATCTGTAAATTCAGCTTTAGTCTAGGTCTTTGGACCATTATGGATGGAGTAGGTAGTGGGGATTCCAGCAGCCAGACTGCTAATATTCTACTTGACTGATAATGTAGCATATGCCTATGACCCTATGAACCTAAGAGAAAACAGAAGGAATACGTTTGACTGTGTTATGATACTGCCTTATTGACATGAAGTAACATGCAGAAAGTATTTTTCTGCATTTTGACAAATGAGTCAGAATAAAAGCATGTTTTTACAGTGTAAATGCTAAAAACAAGTTTTAGTTCCGAATTTCACATAAAGTTAAATTCTGTTGTTTTCATATTTGATATTTCACTGCTGCAAAGTAAACACATCAGAAGAATAAGTGAATCCTCAGACACTTTTGCTTTTGTCATTGCTGCATGTCACTTTACTGTAACAACCACCAATGGCTCTAAAGCTGCATAGTAACTTGCTTGAAAATTAGTCTCTGGATCCAGAAGTTTGAGCTACATTTCTCTAAGGATAAAATTTCCAATTATCAGAGAAAGTACAGTCTGCCATTTTCTCACATATATTAGGTAAAGAATCTATAGGCTTCCTGCTTAAAGTCTAATAGTTTATGATCATATCACAATACTCAAATGCAAAGCATTTCTGAATTTAAGAAATCACAGACAAAAATTTTTTTTTTTTGCAGGTCACTGGGGGCTATGCCCAAACACCCACTGTTGCTAATATGTTCCAAATCCAAGATTGCACAATCTTGAGGAAAAGCAAAATCCCCCAGCATATTACAGTTTTGACCTTTAGTACATCTTCTCTGGGATCACACACTAGTGATTAACAATAAGAGAGTCAATCATTAGTTTAGCAATGTTAATCTTAGCACTGAAAGTGATAAATGGATATAATACTGTTGATCTCAAAGAAAAGAAGGCCATGAGAAATGTTTACAGCATACTCTGAGTCAAATAAAATTGTAACATTACATTGTCACACTCACCTTTTACAGAGAAGGCTGTTGGTTCAATTCCCACACCAGGTAGCTTGATTGCTGACACTGCAGTGAAGCATGAGGAAGAGGAAGATGATGTTGCAGTCCTGTGTCTGCTGGCCTTCAATTGAGATGCTAAACCAAAGACTCATATTCTTGAGTTGGTCTTAGCTCAAGGTGGATGTAAAAGATCCCACTGAACCTATTACAAAAATAGAGTCCTTTATTTATTTATTTACATTTTTTTACATTAGGTACACAAACACACACACACACATATATATATATATATATATATATATATATATATATATATATATATATATATATATATATATACATATATATATGGGTCTACCTGAAAACACCGACATGCAAAAACACAGACAACGAGATAACCAACACCACAAAACCGAAAGTTCAAAAACACGAAACTTTACATGCCCGACAAACCACAATCCCGACAATCAACAAAACAAAACAAATACCTTTTCCATAAAACACACATACAACACAAGCACTCCAAAACCTTACAAACCTACACTAAACCTTACATACACAACTATCTATGCACTAACCTTAACCCAGACCCTAACCCTAAGGTCCGTCACTATCGCACACTCACCTAACCCACACCCTAACCCTAACTCACTTAACCCGCCCCTAACCCAAAAGTCTGTCACTATTGAACACTTCCCTTACCCGCACCCTAACCCTAACTCACTTAACCTGCCCCTAACCTTAAAGTCTGTCACTATCGCACACTTACCTTACCCGCAACCTGACCCTAATGTCCATCACTATTACACACTTACCTTAACATGTCGGTGTTCTCAGCGTCGGGATTTTCAATCATCGGTCATCTCCGTTGTTGATCTTCTGGCATTGGTTATCTCGTTGTCGGCATTGGCAGCGTTCGGTGTTTTCAGGTAGACCCATATATATATATATATATATATATATATATATATATATATATATATATATATTTGTATACACACACACACACACACACACACACACACACACACACACACACACACACACACACACACACTTCCAAAGTTATACAATTATTTAAGTAACTTTCCTTTAATTTTTTTCTACATATAATAAATATTAATGGCATTGTCCATTTCATTTCCATTTCATTATTTCTGTCATTGCATAACACCCATACTACATAAAACACTTTTTTATCCAAATTCAATTTTGATTTGATTCCTTTTTTCTATTTTTATAATAATCATATTTAATCATGTACATATTTACAAATTTTGTACATAATTTATTTCACAGCTTTTTAATGCACTTACTTTTCAAAAAGCATGCTCTGTTGTTTCTTCTTCACTACAATAGACTCTTTCACTTTTCCTTTTGTACGGCATATCAAATTTTACTGGTATTTTTTTTATTCCTAAGCTCCATAAAAATCTTGATATTCAACTTTATGACTACACCATTTATTTCTTTTCAATTGGTTTAATCTTTTCCTCTGGTATATTTTCCCATGGATTTATACAGTAATATTTTCTCATATTGATTATTTACATCGTTTTCTATCTTCTTATATTTCATCAATCTTTATTTTATTCATTTTGTATTTCTCTAGTTCATCATTATAACAGCTTTTTATTTTTTCATTACTTCTTATTGTTTCCCAAAATCCTTTCATACTTATATGTAAACAATCTTGTTACTAAATTCACATTTTTTTCATTTAACCATTTCAAAACCTTATACAAATTTAATGATGCAGCATACACTATTGGTTTTAGTATACTGTACCTAACCTTCCTTCCTTCCTTCCTTTTTGCTCATATATAATACTCCATTTTAGCAGAATTTAATCATGAACTCCATATAAAAGTAAAAAATATTTCTAACAATCGCTTCTCGTATATTATAGGAATCATAACAACACTTGATAAATATGCTATTTTATCTGTTAATACTGAATTAATCAGAATTACTTTATTTAAAAAAAAAAGTTTATATACTTTCCATAAAACACACATATCTTTCAGTTCCATTAATATTGTATCCCATTGCTTTTGGGTCTATATTACTTCATCAAAGTTTTATTTCCATGAATTCCTAATCATCGAACCCATTGCATTGAATATCCATTCATCGAATGTTCACATCAGCAAATGGTTTTCATAGGGAAGGGAATTGCTGGCTATCATTAGAAATTTGCCCTTTTCCCCACTGTAGTACATTCTCAGAGTTGGTGTATAGTAGGGTGGGGGGGGCAGCCCTCCACATTGGGGGTGTTGGTGGTGGAGCTCCCCAGCTTAGTGGGTTTGAAATAATGTAGTGTGTGTGATGATCACTGTGGTGGACAACTAACTCCCTTCCCTATGAACTCCATTCACTGATGTGTCCATTCGATGAATGGATCTTCAATGTAAAGGAGTTGATGATTAGGTATGTGCACAAATAAAACTTTGATAAAGTAATATAGACCCATTGCTTTTCATTACCTTCTTTATCAAAATTTATTCCTAATGCAGATATTTCTTTCATAGAGATTTGTATACCTGCTATTTTTATTTTGTCTCCCATTCCTTTCCTATTTCTTTCAATCAACTAAATAACATATAAATTCTCTCATCCATTCTTTATTAGTTATAACAATATCATCTAAATATGACATCATAACTAGAATTTCAACTTCTTTATGAATTACATATTTTGCATTCTTTATTTTACGATTACCATCACTCATTATTGTGTTCATAACTCAAGCAAATAAAGTATTACTCATCAGATACTCTTGTCTTATACCATTATTTATGTCATTTTCTTTACTTAACCTACCATTCCCTAAGACTCTTACTTTATTATTGTTATATGCAGTTATACACACTTGTTCAGTTTTATGGTTAATATTGTATATTGCCATTATTTCCCACAGAATATCGTGTTGTATTGAATCAGATGCTTTACTGATATCACCTACTATACATTTTATATTTTCTCTTTTTGTAATATCATCCACTATTTCCCTCAATATCATTAATAACTCTTGACATCCTTTTCCTTTTATACCATATACACTTTCCTCCATTATGTACTGCATCTTATTCTCAAATCTTTTCTGTATTATTTTCATAAATATCTTGTAGTCGGTGTTATTTAACACTACTAGTCTCTAGTTTTTACATCTTTTTTTTCTCCTTTTTTCCAAATAAATTCTCACTGCATAACTCCTTTTGATTTAAACTTTCATTCAACTATTCATTAATACACATAATAAGTACTTTTTTGCCATTCTTCTAGATTTTATACATTTCATTCCATCTGGACTAGCTGCTGATTGCACATTTAACTGATTAAACACATTGTTTAATTCATATTGTTTTTATCTGTTTTTAGCATTGCTAAACACCATTAAAGTGGTTTAAAGTACCAATCTGCTGTATCACATTTACTGTTTTTATCCATGACTCTGTTCCTGTTTTCTGTGGTAAAACTTGTTCCCTTCTATGGATTTTGTATAAAGGAGGCCTTCTTGGGCAAGCTACATCCCCTTGACTTGCTCTGGACTGCACATTTTCAGTTCATATAAAATAGTCTCTTTTTTCAAATTACCTGTTAACTTGTTCAGATAATTGTTTTACTTTCCATGTCCTTGTGCTTCATCTATTTTTCTTTCTAAACATTTCTTCCACATAACTAATAACAATTTCCATAATTTGTTGTTGACTTTTCTTTAAATTACCTGCTTTATTTTTCATTTCTGTCATCACGCCACTATCTTCCTTCTTATCTTATTTAAATATGGTGATACCTCTTCCTTTCTGCTTTGTAAAAAAAAAATCTTTGTTTATATAATAATTCCTTAATTTTTTCATAACATCTATTATAAATTTCTTTTTCTTTTTCATAATATTCTGTTAATTTTCTTTAAATTCTCTAATGCATTTTACATGTTTTAACATGTTCTTGCTTTCTCTTTTTCTAACTTTACTCTATCAATGTAAATAACTCCCTTTATATTTTCTTTTAAAAATAATCCACCATTCAGAACAACTATCATTGAATGCTTTCATAGTAATATGATTGTTCCATAACTGAATAATTTCTTGCCTTTTTCATTCGATTCTTTTTCATTTATTCTTTTTATATCCTTTTCTATTTTTATATATTCTCTATTATGATATACTTCCATCCATATTGCCAAATGATATGAAAAATAACTGTTGCAATACCTTCCTCTAATGCTATACATATTCCTTCTGATCCTTCTGATACTATAAAGTCATCAAGTAAACCTTCCAGATGTCCATGATTTTCTATTCCTTATAAACAAGTTCTCACATTTTACAACTTCTATCATTTTTTTTACACATGTTCCTCTTTTTTTTGTTCCCTCTTAAATTACAGTTAAATTCTCCTGTAATTATAACATACATATTTACAACTCAATAACCTAGTATTCTACGAAATAAATTCTCTCTCTGTATATACAAGTCACAAAAGCATATACAGGTATAATTCTATAGGCCTTTCCTTGTCATCATAAATCTATAATTAGTAGTCTTCCCATTCTAGCTAATATGACATCTAAAATCTTCACTACTCTTCCATATAATGCCGCTATTCCTGATTACTGTCCATTCTCCATATTCCATATTATCTCCCCATCCAATATTTTTTGTCACTGCAATCTTTCTTTATATGCCAGAAATCTTATATCTTCCAAAACAATATCAAGATCACATTTAGTAGACCATTCTAAAATGCCTATCCTAATTATGTTTTTCATAATGTTTACATTGACTGAAATAATCCTTAACTTATTCTTTTCTCTGTTCCTTAATTTAAAGGATATCATTTTCTTCCTGTACTGCTTTCTTTAATTTATATTTTCATCCATTTCCTTTCTTCTTTTCTTTTGTATTAATTCCTTTAAATTTCCTTTTTCTACTTTTCATTCCTTTACCACTAGATTTTTTTCCTCTTACCACTTTCCAGCTTATACATTTTCTTTGTCACAAACGTCCAGTTCTTTTTCTAGTTCCTTTCCTTTATCTTTTCTTTTACTATCTCCCATTTCCTTCTTAAGTTTAATCAATTTATATCTCTTATATCTCTTCTTCATTTTGATTTATTCTTTATCATTTCCCTGATTTTCAATACTTGATTCATTCTCTTTTTTCCTTACATTACATCCATATATGTCCAGTGTTTTTACATTTGTAACATTCAAGTTCATATTTCTTTGCTTCATGTCCCATTTTCCCAGAATATTTTTAAATGTCCTTTTAAAGTAACTCTTTCAGCCTCTGTTCGAAACTATTTGTGTACTTTCTTTTTTTTCTCTCTCAAAAAGATGTTTTGGCCACATATTCATTCCGTGGATTATCATTCTATCTTTTATCATAATCATACAAAAACGTTTCAATATCTTGTGCATTTTAAAAAAATAATCACAAAATGTCTCTTTATTAATTAAAATGAAAGTTCTTACCCCATGTGTTTTCCTGCCCAAATGTAAAATTACATTGTTCCATATCTCATATCTGTTCAAGTCCTGGCTTTTTTTACTTTATACTGTCTGTCACCACAAACTTTCTCTTTTAAGTCCCCCCTTTTTTCTTTTATTTCTATCCCTCTTAGGTAGTTGCTATTGTCTCTCATATGTTTTTTTAATTCTGCACTCATCTGCTGTCAATGTATTTTTTCATAATGTGTCCCCATGATACTTCATTCTCTGGTGCACTCTGGTCAATTAAGTAATTTAGTAAATCATCCCATAACCATGACAATTGGAGGGTTGTAACAACATATTGCACTCAAACCAGCTCCTTCATTTCACCAAGTAACTGCTTTTAAAACAACTTCCCTAAATCCTCTGCTACATCCATGAAATTCTTTCATTTTCATTGAACTGGCATTTACCTCTGCTCCCTTCAATGAATTATTCATCTTGTGAGACATCCTTCCAACTACCACTGTGCTAGAAATAGAACATGTGCATGTACTCATGTCTGATGCTTTTGGGAGTACCGATTTTGAGTAGGGGAAGTTCCCTGATGCCCTGGTCATATTTCCCTTGGGTATTCTCTAAAAAGTAGATACTGGAGTTTTGGAAAAACCCTGTCAACAAAGAATAAATGAAATAAAATAAATACATTTGTAAAATGTTTGGGTTTCAGAAATATTTGTCTGTAGTCACATAAAGTGCCTATTGCAGGTAGGTCAATTAACTAAATCGAGGAAAAATGATTTAGAGACAGCTTTAGCTGTAATGTGGAACACCTCATTATCATCTAATTTGCATGTCTCTGACTTGCTTTTTTTTGCTTCTAGTGCTAAAAGCACATTGCAGTTGTTTGTGTCCTCTTTGTTTTGGTACTGGCTGCATACCACTGAATTATCTAGAAGTCTATGGAATGCCCATGATGTTGCCTGATATATATGCCACATACACCATAAAAAAATTAAAGTATCTGCTCATTCACTGATGTTACAGTCAAACCCTCAGGACATGATAGATTCTTAAGTAACATAGCAAAAGATCAGAGCAAATGACTATGACTTTTGTGACTCATATTATTCTCTGATTAGTGACAGAATTGATAATTCAATAAATGTCAATAAATAAAATTGCTTGTTATATTAAATATAGCCAAAATAAGAGACAAACTATTCACAAAATTGAAACAGGCATGTCGAAGAGAATTAATAATCTAATACTAATAATATTAATAAAATTAATAAAATTCATAACATTCTAAAGACATGCATCTGGAGCATTTCTCCCCATGCCTCTGCTGAAAAGAGGTTCTGTCGTAGTCAGACTTTCCCAGTCAACAACTCTGTTAAATAAATAAATATGCTGCTGCAGAACAACTTACCCACTCAGGGTGTTGCCAGTTGGGCTACTTTCTTTTGTGATGTCCCAGACGTTGCTACTAAGGCTGTCTGAAATGTTACAATGTAGAGAATTTTGAAGAAAAAAATGAGTAATAAGAAATTTGTAGAATCAGACTCTAATATTGATATATTTTTTTCAGAAATATGCAGATTTCTTTAAGGTACTGGGATGCTAACAGTAGAGTAGTACATCCAAATATATGCAGATGGACTAGTGCCAGTACATACTGCACTAAGAAGAGTGCATATATATCTTAAGGACACCATAGAGCAAGAACTAAAAAGAATAAAAAATCATGGTGTGGCTGTTATAAAGCTAGGACTGACTTAATAAATTAGCAGCATACTTACACCCATGTGGCAAGAGAAGCATAAAATTTACATTGACTCTCCCCTTGTTCATAGGTTCATAGGTGTTCACTAGGCTAACAACCACAAGGGTGTTTTTAAGCCTAATCATGCATCCCAAATTCCTGACATGTTGTTGTATCCTTGATAAGTGTAAGTAGAGGCTTAGGTAATGAAACATTTACAAGCAGGGGCTTGGGAGATGAATCATTTACAAACGGCCTGTGACATTAGAGACATAGGTGCCTAACCAGGGATGAATTTCCTGTTCCTCATCCAATTGTCCAAGTTACAGTTGTATTGGTTTAGGGAAGAAATCTGCTTCATGTGGATGGGAAGCCTGTTCCAGAGAAAGGGAAGTGTCTGGAATACATACCTGTCTCTTCAGCAAGTCCTGTGCATATCACTGGCAAGGTTCAAGTCTTTAGAACAAGTAATTCTGGTGCTGTTTGTTTTGTGGATATACAGGAGGCCCATCAAGGTTGGGTCTGACAGTGCCTTGTATGTCAGGTATAGATCTCTCCTCAACAGTCTGTAAGAGACAGAATACAGGGACATGGCCTTGAGGTGGACTGCATAGGACATGCTACTTATGCCCTGCATTCTTTTATGAGTAACCTCTGTGGACATTCCAGCTGTTGGATATCTTTATTTAGGTACATACCAAAGGGTGCACTGTACTCAATGACAGGTTTGATGAATGGCAGATATGGTGGAACAATGACTTCCTTGGACCTAGATGCCATACCTTCATTAATAAGTTGCACAACATAGAATTATTTTTTCACTACTGTAGACACATGATGGTCAAAAGCTAGATTACTGCCTATGTGTGTCCTGAAGTTCCAGACTACTGGGTCAACTCTTAGGGGTTTGTTGTCAATATGATAATTGAATGGGGGTGGATACTTCCTGAAGGATACTATTATGCATTTATTGGCATTTAGTTTTAATCCATGGATCTGAAACCATTTATTTGTCTGTGTCAGCCCTTCCTGGAGAACATTTGTGTCAGTGGGGGATTCTATGACTGCAATCATCTGCAAATTTAGTCAGCCAGAGACCAGTGACATTGGCCCTGATTTCCAATCAATAAATGTCGAAAAGGTGTGGTTCCAGGATTAAGCCCTAAAGAACTCTGCTTGTGACTGACCTTTTTGTAGATGTGGACTCCCAAATTTAACTTTCTAGGTGTGGTTCCAGGACCAAGGCCTGAGGAATTCTGCTTGTGACTGGCCTTTTTGTAGATGTGGGCTCCCTAATTTAACTTTCTGGGTCTTGTCTGTGAGCCAGCTGGCTATCCACCAGGTGATATAAGAGTTTACACTTAACCTCTTGAATTTGCCAAAAATGCCCGAGTGGGATGCTGTGTCAAATGCTTTGGCCAGGTCAAGGTAGGCAGTATGAATTGTTTTGCCCTCATCCATTGCTTTGTTGACATTCTCAAAGAAGTCCACCTGGCTCTGTAGACATGACCTGCCCTTGATGAAACCAGACTGGGCTGAGTCCATTGTGTGGAGGTCTCTTATGTCATTATTGATTATTTCCATGATAATTCTTTCCATGGCTTTGCATATGAGACTAGTGAAACATATGTGTCTGTAGTTTCCAGGGTATGCAGATGGCACACTTTTCTGCAGAGGGTTTACTGTTGCTGTTCTCCATTCATAAGACAAAAAGCCTATCTTGAGGTTATAGTTAAATAGCAATTCCAGAGGTCCTGATTGGTCATGTTTCATGGTATTTACAAGGCATCCTGAGATATTGTCTGGGTCCATTGATGAAGTGTTCTTGGCCTTAGAGACAGCATGAAGGATCTGTTCCCCTAGTAACAGTAGGGAGAGTTATATTTGATGGTATTTCCTGAGGGAAGGTTGAGGGGAAGAGAGGGGTAAAGTTGGAGCTGAATTTGTCACCCAGTAGCTTTGCTTTATTTACTAGCTCAGTATAGGTGGCTCCATTAACAATGAGCTCTGTACACAACACAATTGTGTATTGCCTTTGAGGTTGCAGACATAGCTAAAGAATGCCTTGTGGCAGTCCTTGGCCTGGGAGGCCAAACCTATCTCAAATTTGGCTTTGGTACACTCTATTTGTCCTCTGAGTTGTTTGATAAGTTTGATGAGAGTGCTTTAATCCTTTTGGGTGCTAAACCCCTTCATTTTTACCATGCTTTTCTTCATTCTGTTATAGAGTCTACTGATGTTGTGATTCCACTAGTGTGGCTTGTTTTTTAAGTTAGTTATGTATTTCTTCCTGTTGGGTACAGCTGCCTCTATGCAGCTGTTAATATGCTTGTATATGGTTTCTCTGAAGAGTTCCATGTATGTAGGCATTTTCTAAGGGTTTATAGGGGCTTAAAATTTGCCAAGTTATCACATAATAGTAGGAATTCAGCCTTAGAGTAGTTCCTTAATACTCTAGGCCTAGCTGGGGATTCAGATTTTATTTTTACTTCAAATGAGACATTTTGTGGTCTGACTTTGTCTAAATGAAGTGATTAAAGTAGACCAGCTGCCACTGTAGACAGCTGAAGATACTGTTTAAACAATTTCCAATACCAAATACTTTTCCACACTATGGTACTCACCATTACTTTTAGCAAATCAAACTTGTCAAAGATAATTTAAAGCCATGCACTTTTAATGCCCCACTTGGAAGGTATAGATTGCCAGATCACCATTTAGTATCTCATCAGTACCAGATGATTTTCATTGAACTATGAACAAATCATAAAAAGATTAAATGCTATAGAAAGAATAACAGATGGTCTGTTTGAATGGGGAGCTATCCAAGATAATCACTGTCCATGGCTTATTAAGCTGTTGGACAGATTTAGACAGAAAGGTGTGAAGTTGCATAAAAGTAAATGCCACATACACATGACTATCACAAATAAATGTGCCATATTTTGACATCAGCAGGCAATAAGATAGATTTGCATAGATCAGTGCTATAGTAATTAAGCAGAAACCAGATGATAAATCACCCACATACAAAGCAAGCCAGTGCTGGTGGCACAACAGGTAGAATGCTTTTGTTTGATGCAGGGATATCTGAAGCATGTGGGTTCTACTCCCACACCAGGTGTTTATATTCATTACCCAATGTTGACACTGCATTATAGTATAAGGGTGGGTTGCACTCCTAAATGAGCTATCCTTTTGATAACACTTTAATGTGAGTTCTCATCTATTTGGCGGCAACTCAAATGCAAAAGGATCCCATGCCCCTTATTTATACAATTGAATTCAATACATGCTTTACATTCTTTGAACATTCTTAACGCATATTTCACATTTTTACTTTCTCCAGCATAGTTAATTGATTTACACCAATGTCAAAGTTTATCACTCCTTCCTTCTTACATTTCTCTACACACTTTTTCCCCACAATTATCTTCTTATTTCAGATAAAACATCTTTATCAAATCGCTCTCTTTTTATTATACAACAATACATCACACTTTCTTTTCCATAAAACCCATATTGCCACAAATAATGTTTTGACAATCCAGTGATTTATATAAGGATTTACACCTTGCTCAGAGAGCTTGCCAACAATGCCTGAGTTGGGGATTGTATTGAATGCCTTGGTCAAGTCAAGTTACACAGTATGCACTGTTTTGGCATCAACTATTGCCTTGGTGACCCTGTCAAAGAAGTCTACCTGATGACGCAGGCACTCCCTTCCCTTAACAAAGCCAAATTAGGAAAGGGCCAGTATCTGTAGGTTGCTAGTGTCCTTGTTTGTCATTTCCATGATAATTTGTTCCATGGCTTTGCATATTAGGCTTGTTAGACTATTTGGGCTGTAGCTCCCTGGTCGGTTACTGGTCCTTCCTGTGGAGGAGAATGACTGTTGTGGTCCTGCATATGCTGAGAACATAGCATGTTTTGAGGCTGTACCTGAAGAGTGCCTCAAATGGTCCTTATAGATCATGTTTTAAACTGTTCAGAAGGCAACTGGGGATGTTGTCGGGACATATAGAGGTGGTTTACTTGGCTTTAGAGTTTGGTGCCAGCATCTGGTCCCTGTCAACAACTTGGGAAAGTATGATGGAAGGGATTTCACCTGATGGAGCTCAAGGGGGTGAAGTTTTGAGCTGAATTAATCAGCTAGTTGATGTGCAATCCTAATTGGTAAAGATGGTGCCATTCACCACCAGTTCAGCAAACTATAGTGTACTACCTTTAAGGCTCCAGACAGTTAAAGAAGACTTCGTGATTGTCCTTAGCCTGTGAGCCTGTTGTTATCCTCACCTCATAGTTGGCCTTGTTGGACATAATTAGACCTCTTTGTTTCTTCTTTAGTTGTAGAAGATATCACCTTTCTTTAATACAGATGTTCTTCCTAATTCTGGCCATGGGTCTGCTTCTTTTATTATATATCCTATGTAGTTGAGGATTTTGCCTGTAAGGTTTTCTTTTAATGTTTATTTTGAGTTTACTTCTGGTAGTGTTTGCAACATCTATGCAGCCATTCCCATATTTGTTTAGGGACTCTGAATAAATCTGCATAAATAGTTCTGGTCTCAGGGTTAGGAAGACCTTAAATTTTGACAAACTGTCACTTAATAGGATGTAGTTTGCCTTTAAATAGTTCCTAACTCTTACTAGTTTAGCTGGATTTTCAGGCTTTTTTTATTTCTAAGGAGGCAGCTTTGTGATCCAACCTCACTAGTGAGGACGTGGAATTTTGTGGTGGGCAACACTCTCCCATGTTTATGAATACCACATCCAATATGTTTAATCCTCTGGATGGAGCATGGATCATCTGCTCCAGGGTGTTTTTCTTAATAAAATCCAGGAAGGATTATGTCCCTGAATTTGATACAGTGTAAGTTTCCCAGGTATAGAGAAGTTTAGTTAAAGTCATCCATGAATAAGGTGTATGGTTGGATGGTGAGCACCTTTAGAAGGTTTGGGTAAGAGCATTGAGACTCTAAGGGCATAGATGTGGCTAGCCATGATATGGCGAGGGACCTTATATAAGGTGACTTGCACATGGATGAACTTCATGTTTTCTGCTAATGTAGATTGAGACATGACCACCTTTGGCCCCAGTTTGTGCTGTTGTTGGTCTAAATGTGTTTAATGCACTGTAGTTTTGCCCTTCTGGAGTACATTCTATATCTTTAAACTAAGTTTCAGTCACAGCACAGACGTCCACATTTTTCGGAGTGAGGAGTGCTTGAATGATGTGGAGTATTTTGTTTAGGGTGTTAGCACTGAGCAATACTACCTTAAGGTTGCTTGAAGACTTTTTTCACTATATTGGTAGTTTTGTCATTTTTGGCATTGCCTAAAAGAAGACTAAAGGAGTTGATAAAGTTTTAGCCAATATCTGAAACCTTAGTGGGAAAAGATGCAGGCCAGCCTTGGCAAAGTAATGAGGACTGTTGACCATGTCCTCCCATGCTGACAGATATTGGATCCCCCTGGAGTGACACCAGAAACTAAGCCAATTATTAAAATCAGTCATTTTATGTTCATACTATGGCATCATCCTTGTTGAAGGTAGAATGCTGCTCATTGTAAGGCTTGCACCTGTCTGGGACACATATTTCAATAGATCCATTATGTCTCTTTCCATATAGTCCAGTGAGGTATGTCTCAGGTAATTTACAACCATATGGTCTATGATAGAATTATATTGTTCTCTGGAGTACAGTGACTTGAGAGTGTGTGTAATATTGTCAATCCTGGCTCCAAATCGGCAACTAACATTTATCTCGTCCTTCTTTAACCTGGTGAATGGGGCATCTGTGTGTTGCACAGTGGAGTCCCCGTTGATAAGAGTATTAGGTAAAGTATATGCTGGCCTTTTGCGCTGTGATCTTAGGGGACCATAGGGGTAGGTTTATGTGAGATGTTTGATGTGCTTTTGCTGTGTGCTTTAGAGATTGCTGAGGAGCACTGTTGCCATTAGGTGGCTTTTGAGGTCTTTGAGATTTGAGAAGGCATCTTTTAATTTCTCAGCATAATCTAAACTGTATGTGTGGGGAACAGTGTGTGTGTGTGAGAGATGTAGTGTGGGTATTCTTAACAACCTCATATATATGTGAGATTTTTCATTCAAAGAAGTTGTGTAGTTACATATCACACCTACTGTGCTATTTTCTTAAATAATTAACTGGTTGTGTGAGAACATGAGGCAATTGCTATGTTTCATTTGCATAACCAAATCTACGAAGTTGGCCACAGAAGCATTTGGAAATTGCATATCGATGTTACCTGGTCCTGTAATTGGGTGGGTTGTTAACGATTAAGGATTGGGTTTTAGCAGGGGTCTCCTAGGGTAGTTTTTGGGGTTAAGGGCAATATATTATATAGTACCAGGATATGGTAGTGCTATTCAGTGCACAAACCAGCTGCTCTAAGCTTAATTACATACAATGTCATGCTGTGTAACAGTTTTTGTACATAATCTAACTTTATAGGTAAATTTTACTGCCTAGGAGTTTGCTAATCCCTGCTGCTTGGTGGGCAGTCCCGTTCAAATTTGTCTGAGTTATAGCAGAGACAAAAAGCTTGAAAACTGACTCCTATGCCCTCCAAGTCAATAATGGACTACACTTTGAGCTCCCTGGAGTGCTTCTCAACTCAAAGAGACCAGGTAAATGCCTTCTGCTCCTTGATGGATGACCTGGAATTTCTTAATGCAAAGGCAGCTCTCAAGTGGAGATTAAACAATAAACAACTACTAAACAACTAAGTTACTGAATAATTTGTCCTTCTGCAAGGTGACTGGGTGGTAGATAAAGCAAGAAAAGCTAACAGAAGAATTACTATTTTTGTCACAAAATTAAATAAATGCTTTAAAAACAGATGCTCCAAAACAGTAGCAATGACTGGATAAAGTACAAGTGCAGTAAATCAAGAAAATATTCTTATCATGGATTGGATGGCTCTGGATACAGTTGTGTAAGTGAGCACAGAGCCTTGCAAACTTTTGCTCTTCTGTTATATCTTCCTTCATCCATTCATTTAAAATCTTTATACATACTCTTTCTTCATATCTGTTCATTTCTTGGTCAAAACTATTCTCCAATCCATCTGATCCTTGTGCTGAATCTTCTTTTCCTTCTATCAGTTTGTCTAGTTTTTTTATTCTAATTTCTTCTTTTAGAAATTTCTTCACTTCTTTTAATTTTTCATTCTGTTTTTTTTCTTCTCCTTCTTCTTTCTCATACATTGTATTTACACACTTTCCACTGTTTCTGTAACTTCATTCTCTTTTATCTCACCTTTTCATCTAATATTGCCTCTATATTTCCTTTTTTTCTTCCCTAAATAAAGTGAAACCTCCTGTTTCCTTCCTTTTAATAAGAATCTTTGTCATAATATTTTGACTTTTTCACTTTTTCTGACATACGTGTTTCTTTGTCTCCTTTATTTTCTCACTGCTTTGTTCTTTTTCTTTCTCATATCTTTGTATTACTCCTTCACACTGCTTACTTTTGTTGCATCATCCCTTTCATTTCTATATAAACTTTTTCATACTTTTGCTTATGTGCAATCCACCAGTATTTCCCATCCTTATAAAAATGTCTTACTGTCATATTTATTTTGCATTAGTTTATCCCATTTTTTCTTGTGTTTTCATTATTTGTGAAATCTGCAGTTAATCCCTTAATTCAATTCCCTTCCTTTATAGGTTCATAAGTTCATAGATGTTTACTAGGCTAACAAGCACAAATGCCTTTTTAAGCCTTGTCATTATTTTTATGTATTATTTATTACTTCCTCTACTGTTTCATAATGTAGTACATGTTGCTCTATGGTAAAAAACAAAACAAAAATAATCTCAGCTATATGTATACCATCCATTATTTCTTTGATGTCTTTTGAGTATGCTATATAATTAATTTTGGTCTTAAAAATTCCCGTTCTATAAGCAACTTTCTAAGAATCTAAACATCTTGCATTTTTATGCTTTTTAAGTTATAGTTAAAATCCCCTACAAGCACAATGGACATATTCACTTATACATACTCTTATCTTTTCAAACATTTTGCCTTGTCATCATATTAATATGTACATAAATCCCCAGTAATCTTATACACAATGTTTCATCATTTGCATATCAGATATGTCTCCTACTGGTATCATTATTTTTATCTCATCATTCTACGTAAAAATTCTTATCTGTCGACTAGTCTTATCTCTTATTGACTAATGTTCCTCCCCATACTGCTTCAGATATCTTATTTTTCTTCTTCATTTGCATCTCTGATCTAAGAAACAGTACACATCAATTCTTACTTTTTGCACCATCCAGCTACCAAAAAACGTCTGCCATGATTTCATCCTTTTCATTTCTTGTTTTTCTCGTTTCCAGCTTTTATTTTTATTTTCCTTTTTTAAGTCTCCTTCCTGCTGACTTTTCATCATTTGTTCTTGTTCTGTCTCCAACCCCCTTCTTCTTCCACTTCTTCTTCACTCTATAGAATTGTTATTCTGTTTTCTTTTTGTATCTTACATTCATTACACTGAATTGCTATTTCTTCACTAACTTATTTTCATTTTCTAATCTTCCTTCATTATTGCCTTCCCATAACACATTTTTTTAACATATTTTTTGCAATAATATCTTCTTCTGAACCTTTATCTTTATCTTCTCTTTCTTTTTGAGGTATAGGACGGTCAAACCAGAAATACCCAGATTATTTTCATTATTTACAGAATGGCTTACAATTTCATGCAGTATGTCTCTTCTCCCAACATTGCCCACACCTTCGTTTATTGTTCTAATAACATGTTTTAGGTTTCCCTAACAATGATCAAGTCCTCTGTTGCTATTCACAATAATACCATTTACTGTATGTTGAATTTTCCCTTTGTCAGCATCCATTGTTCTCTACACTTCCCATCCCAACTATCCATCCACTGACAACCTGTTTTTTTTTTTCCATTTTTGCATATGGAGTTGGAATGTCATTTCAACGGTGATAATCATCTATAACCAAGGTTCCCACTGCCAGGTGGCTAGCAGTGCTGTAGCATACCCTTACTCCACACATTCCTTTAATCATATAGCTTTTAATCTCATGTACTTTATTAGCTTAGCTGGATGTAAAAATGTCTCAAGGCACCTATTGAAAAGAGTCAGGTAGTTTCCTAATGCACTGGCCAAATTTCCCCTGAAAAGACACCACTATCCTAATGGGTTTTACTCAAGCAACAAATGATAAACAAACAAATAAATAAACAAATAAATAAATAAATAAATAAATAAATAAAGTAAAATAAATGATATCTTGAAAGGGATAACAAGTCTAACTCATTTTCTTTAATGTCTGAAGTTTGAAATTGCACAGCTATTTTTCTTTTCAGTTTATCGTTCCAAACTCAAATAAAAAGTATTCTCTGAGTGGTACAGTACTCTTTTTTTTTCAGTTTTAGCCATAAAAGTTTCCAATAAACCAAAACATTGAAATGTAACTTCACAAAAATTTTCTCCTTCCAAATGGATTAATGCCCTTCTGTCTATGGTATTAAACCCTAAAGGAAACATAATTATGTCCACAATGTCATATCTGTTAACCATCATCTTCTTTCAGCTGTTCCTGTTAGGGGTCACCACAGTGCATCATCTGTTTCCATTTTTTCCTGTCCTCTGCATCTTGCTTTGTCACACCAACCACCTGCATGTCCTCTCTCATCACATCCATAAACCTTATCTTAGGCCTTCCTCTTTTCCTGTTACCTGGTAGCTTCATCCTTAGCATCTTTTTCTTAATATACTCAGCATCCCTCCTCAGCACATGTCCAAACCAACATAATCTTGCCTCTCTGGCTTTGTCTCCAAACCTTCCAACCTGGGCTGACCATCTAATATACTTATTCCTAATCCTGTCCACCCTCGTCACACCCAGTGCAAATCTTAACATCTTTAACTCTGCCACATCCAGCTCTAACTCCTGCCTTTTTGTCAATGCCACTGTCTCCAACCCATATAACATAGCTGGTCTCACTACCCTCTTGTAGACCTTCTCTTTCACTCTTTCTGGCACTCGTCTGTCACAAATCCCTCCTGACACTCTTCTCCACCCAATCCATCCTGCCTGTACTCTCTTCTTCTCCTCTCTTCCACACTCACTCTTACTCTGAACTGTTGATCCCAAGTATTTACTCCCTGCATCCTCACCATTCCTCTATCCTCCCTCTCATTCACACACATATATTCTGTTTTAGTCCTGCTGACCTTCATTCCTCTTCTCTCTAGAGCATATCTACACCTCCCAAAGGTCTCCTCCACCTGTTCCCTACTCCCACTACAGATCACAATGTCATCTGCAAACATCCTAGTCCACGGGGACTCCTCTATGATCTCATCTATCAACCTGTCCATCACCACTGCAAATAAGAAAGGGCTCAGAGCTGATCCTTGATGTAATCCCACCTCCACCTTAAACGTATCCGTCACTCCCACAGCAGACCTCACCACTGTCACACTACCCTCGTACATATCCTGTACCACTCTTACATACTTCTCTGACACTCCCGACTTTCTCATACAATACCACAACTCCTCTCTTGGCACCCTGTCACATGCTTTCTCTAAGTCTACAAAAACACAATGCAACTCCTTCTGATCTTCTCTGTACTTCTCCAGCAACACTCTCAGAGCAAACATTGCATCTGTAGTGCTCTTCCCCAGCATGAAACAATACTGCTGATCACTAATCATCACGTCCCTTCTTAACCTAGCTTCCACTACTCTTTCCCATAACTTAATGCTTAATGTCATATCTGTTAATACTTTTCATTAATTTTAGTTTTTATTCTTACCACTGGGTGCCTTCACTGTGACTGCTGAATCTTTGCAAATGTCTGTCATCTCTCTTTCTCTAACTTCTCCCCGTATTCCATGCCTTGCAATGTTTGCATATGTCATTCACTTTTCTTTCAACAAATTACCCTGTTGCAGGGGTAAACCCTTAAAATTGGCTATTCTAAAAGGTAGGAATACCTCTGAGTTATCCCATTATCCTCTGTTGTGTTTCTGAAAAACATGCCCTACTGTATCAATACATTTGGCTTCATTGTCATCCTTTGGTTCATCCTGGTTTAAAACTGGTGTCTCCAAACTTTTAACTTCAAGCTCCATATAACCATCTCCTCTCATTCTCCCATCAATAACTTTTCTCCTGCTTCTCCTTCACTCTCCATTTTACTGTCCTCCACCTTAGATTCCTAAAACTGCAGTATCCCTCCAGTGCTACCTAGCAGCTCCAAATTGTGCAGGTTTTAATTAATTTTATTGCAAGAAATTTCAACAATTAGCATGACATTCATTTATTTCAAAGACATGTAGTATTGTTGTACAAAAAAAATAGAATACCCAAACAAGTATGGTCAGTGTCCATATTATATTTTATAACACCTTAGCAAATCTGGCATACCAAATTCTCTAAAAGGCATACATCCATGGAAATATTTCAGATTACCTGTTATGGTATGAGATAAGAAAATAATCACTAATTAAATCATTAAAAGAAACATACGATTAGTGCTTATATTTTTTAAAGATATTCCACAATTCTTCAACTCTAGTACAGCTAAAATAAGAGTCATAGCCAATAGTTTCTAACAGGTGTCACAAACAATACTTTCATTTATATTTTATAAAATAATACTGCATTAACATGCATTTTTTATGTCCTAAATGCCCCCAAACCAAAATGCATAATTTATATTTCTGACATAGACTCAGTGTTGTACATAACCCTCTTAAAATCAGACTATGACTCAAGTTTGTTTGTTTGTGTCTTTCGGCTTTTCCTGGTTAGGGGTCACCACAAGTAAGGTATAAAAAGGTTACACAGACAAACCATTCAGTAAAAACTGCAAGAAACTCAGCCACTCTAGAGTCTTCACTGTGTAATACCTTAAACTTCCTGTAGTGGAGGCCCATGGGATATATGCAGATGACTCCTTAAGGACATACCAGTCTTAAGCTACATGGCTTCTGAGTGTTCATGACTTTTCTGTATGGGTATAGTGGAGATGGGCTTTATTGGCCTGAATATATACATAAAGACTTAAAAACTAAGGAGACATGGCCATTCTGATGCCTTGTAGCTGAAACACGGAACCATTTATTATTCTTCATCAATGTTCTTGATGCATAACATCTAAGTTTAACACTCTGCCTGGCTGCAACACAATAATGTGCAACATTTTAATTTCCCTGGTCAAAATGAAGTTTTCTAGGCCAGAACTAAAATATGTGTCAAAAGACCAGCATCCTTTGTTATGTAAATATCCATCTAAATAAGTTTGCTCTGTCAAAGAAATCGTCCAAACATCTTGTATTAAAAAACATTGCAACATATATTTATTTTTCAGTTGGGCTACACCCTATTTTCTAATAGGGTTAATCCAACTATTTACACTATATATTAAAATGTTCATGTGCTAGGTGGTTTATTCCTCCCTTCATACAGTCTTTTTTAGTGCCTACACATACTGTCGTTTTTTTAGTATCCGCACTTTTTTAAGCACTGTTTGGTTGGGAGACAATTATTTTTTGCCACTATCACTGACAGTGCTTTCTTCCTCAAAATGTACATCTATATTTAATTCTGGAATGGATTTTATAACTGAATTCTCAAGAACACTCCCCCTCCATTTCAGGATAACTGGTGTCATGCTGAGAAAATTCTTCCTTCAAATTATCTAAATCAGAAGCTTCACTTATATTTTCATTTTCTACTACATTATTTTTAGGAGAATCAACCCCAAAATGTTCAGTGCTCTCACATCTTGTACATTGTTTTATACAGTTGGCATAATTATAATGCTGCTGCCATACTCTATGCAGAATAAATCTGGAAGTTGCATCTAAAAATATCCCAGTTTCTCACATAAAAATCAGTACCTAGGATGTTCAGCACATCAAGCAACACATCTACTGCTTTCACATAAACTTGATTGTTAACATGTTTTAAATGTCTGTTAACTACTAATAAGTCCACAATACCTTCTCAACACCCAGTCGACAGTGCCAATGCATCACTAATTTTATATGAAGGTTTCAGAACATCGCAATGTTGACTTAATTTCTTTCTCACATCTTCTTCCAACAAAAAAAAAGTCCCTGGACCAAATTTGTATTTTTGTTTCCTATTTAGATGCAACTCAAAGACTGAACTGCAACCAAATATAGCGAATACGTGCTGCAGTACAAATGCAGTTAATAATTTTAAGTCATAAAGAGATTTCCAGTAAAATGTAGCAAAGGTCTCACCTGTGGTATAGCAATGTCAAGTTTAACAATAACTTCTCTCCAAAAATGATATCAATCCATAAAAGCCCACTCTGCTACAAAACAAAAAATGAAATAAGAATCAACTATGCCCTGATGCGTAACTTGATCAGACTCCAGACTAAAATACCTGCACTGCACAACTTCAGCAAATGATCGAATTTCTTTAACTCTTGGTTTATCATTTCCTCCTGCTGAGGAGAGCCAATTTGGCTATCTTGGTATTTTTGTATTTTTGTACTGCTCCCAACATTATCAATCACAGAAATAGAAACGATACCTCAGATGAAATTTGGAACAAAATCAGAAGCTTCAATTGTTCAGTAATCTCTGACCAGTTTCTTACTATTTTCAGTCTATGCAGCAGCCCATTTTCAAAAGTTGCCGAGTACTTGATTGACCTGATTGCAGCATTGTTAACACATCGGTCTCCTGCTCCACATCTCTCTCTCCTTTAGGCTCACCTGCTTTCCCCTGTAGTTTCTGTGACTCCTCATAGTGCTGCCTACAGATTATTGAGAGTTCCCAGTACCCTGTCTAAATTATCCCTAGTCAGTATGAATGCCGCCTCAGATCTCCCCTGAAAAGACAACACTAACCTAGTGGAATTAATCTGGTCAACAAAGAATAAATGAAATCAACTCTTATGAGATTTCTTGGAATGACAAAATATCTTTAAAATGCATATGCATCAGACATTACATCAGACATTACAAGGTCACAAAGGAACTTCATTATCATGATGTGATCTTGTTAAGTCTACAGATCTTATTACATAATAACAGACAGTTAAGCACTATAATGTATCTCAGTAAGCAGTACTTCAAGTGCATATGAGTTAGTTGGGGGCCTAGGAGTAGGAGTTTTGCAAGAAAGTGGGTTATGTACTATAACAAAATTTCAGAGTAAATACAAACAAAAAAAAGGATGTTGGTTATTACCTATACCTGTGAGAAGTTTTATTACTATTCTTATGACAAATTTTCTGTGGAATCTGATCACAAATAACATTGCAAAATGTATTTAAATCACTTAGCAACCCATCAGCTTGAGTACAAAAAAACATTACTGATTTTACAAAAATATGATTTGAAAGTTCAGTAAGAGCAAAGAAAACAGTTATACAGCTGATACACCAAGTAGAGATTATTTACAAGGGTGTAATGAGGACCTGTTAGGAAAATGTGTAGAAGATAACCTGACCGATCTTGAGAAATATACTACAAAAAATAAGGAACTGCAGCTACTAAAAGACTCTATTATGCATAGTTGTCCAGAACTGATGACAGCAGTGCACAGATAATCTGGAATATTTCCTTAATCGAAAATAAATTGTCATTTCTGCAGGGCTTGATGTTTAAGTCAGCTAAATTGATAAACTAATAGCTCCAAGTCAGATAAGAGAAACTTTTTAGAAATGCTTTTGAATCATGCATAGGGGTAATTCAGAATAAGGAATGAGAAAAATATTTTCTTTGTTGGCCATAAGAAATCCAGATAAACAGGGACACTGATGTAGAAGGTATAAAGTATGTAATGCATACATGATGAGAATACTAGAGCGGAAGTGATTTTATTATTTTGTATGAGCCGTACTTTGGAGCATCGTAGGTACGGGATTATTTTCAGCATTGTGAGAGTTAATATCCAATGTGTTCTGGCCACTGTTCTAAATCTTCAAATGTCATACAGTTGAAAGATACTAGAAATATGAATGCAATACTGTAGACAATGTATTTTTCTGATATGGAATTCCAGAAGTAGCTTGCAAAAGGATAAGAATTGGTTTGCACACTAAATAGTCCTTGTTAAGCTTAGAGTAATGTTTAGATCAAACTATACAAAGAACCAAAACTTTGAGAAAACTGTGCAAAGGCATACGACATTGTTATCTGACAATGTTAGATTGTAAGAATGCACCTCTCTAGGTGGTAGGCTAATCTTCAGCATGTCTTCTTATGGGAAGAACACTGAAGAGTCCTCGACTAACTACAACTTCTCTGTTAGTATGAGTAAATCAAGAAACTAGTTTGAAATTGGTTCAAATGGGACTAGAAATAACAGGAGCTTTACTATGACAGAAGAATAAAACATGTTTGAAATGTAAGTGAAGGTATAAGGCAAGCATACACATGGAGCATGATTAGGTGGAAGCAGTTGTAACTGACAAAGCAGTAAAGCCACTATCTTACTTTGAAAAATAAAAAACTCCTATAGGCAACGGTATAGAAGACATAATAGAAATCTATGCATGTCTGTAGGAGTGAAATATAAGCTAGTTACTTGTCAGAGTGAAAACTTATGTTTAAAAAAACTACCTCCTTTTCCGACAATGAACAGTCAGGATGTTTCCTCTCAAGTGCTTAATTTATGTGAGTCATGCTGTGTGAGTACCATGGAGAATGAAGATCTTTAACAAAGTTCAATAACTAAGTCTGATTTGGAAAAAGGATTTTCCTCACTACTAATGATGCTGTAGTAGTTCATTTGAAGACAGCTATTTTGAAATGTGAACACAGTTTGTAGGTTCACCTCTATTTAAATTGTAGGATACTAATTAAGAAGTCATCAGAATTATTCTGACTGTACATAATGTAAAAAATAAGGTCTTGGAAAGTACTATGTTATCCTTTATCTAAATTCTGAAAGGTCTCTTTGGCATTCAGCATTGTGTGTATATTTCAAATGACATGCCAGAGCAGTGGTAAAAGTCTGGAGGATCTATGGTACCATGTTCTGTCTCTTTAAGAATGGGAGTTTCAGTAAGAGGGTTTCTTGTCATGTGACTGCTGTATAGTCATGCACTTAAATTACATTGAACTGAAAATTCAGTGTAACTATTGTATCTTTATTTATTCTATTTCTAAATTGTTTGAAAAAACAGTACATTATAGTGTGCACCCCGATTACTGCCTCCTTCAAGACATTATCATGTAAATCCCAAAACTGTAGCATAGTAAATTAAAAAAAATATTGCATGCAAACTGCAACCATTCTCTGAAACAAGATATGAGTTTGCAGCGCATAGAAGTGACATTATATATTTACAGCCAGATATAAAGTCAAATAAAAATTGAAATGGAAGTTTAGCAAACAGAATTTGATACAGGCATGGAATTCAATAATAATCCCTTAAACACAGAACTACCCATGAAAAGACTTTGGCAAGAAACATCTTCAATAGAAAAAAAGAGGAATTTAACAGCATTCATCAAAATTTACTCTGTAATGTGTGGAACACATGACACAACTACAAATGTAATGGTTCAAAAATAACAATAAAAGAGGAATAATGTATTACTGGAAGTCAGCAATAAATCACAAAGCAAAATACAGATGTACATTGTAAAAAGCAGATAGATGATTACAAAATAAAATAATACAGAAAACTGCATAAGCTTAAATGCTGTAAGTCTAATAGAAACTTGTTGCATAAAGTAGCAAATGTGACCATATTTGTATTCCCACAGAGTAATGAACTAGCTACAGAAAGCTCACCACTTGTAATCACACAACTGCTAAACATATTAAAACAGTTTTAAAACACAAGATACTGTTTAAGAACAGCAATACACTTGGT
>NC_056730.1:444982382-445051835 GCF_019279795.1 Protopterus annectens
ATATCTATATAGCTATATGTATATATATATATATATATATATATATATATATATATATATATATATATATATACATATACATATATATATTTTTATATATACATATATGTTTAGCATATGTCCAGAACATGGAGTGGAGTCCTACGTTAGCACCAGTAGTCCCAACCTCTTAGTGTAAGAGGATGTCATGTATGTATTGCAGGTATAAGTGTAGGTTGTTGCTACTGTAACAGGGGTTGTCTTAACAAAAATGTTGTGTGTGGGAGGTCACATCTGCTTTTGGCTACTGACAGACATCCTAAGGACATCATAGTACAGTACGACTGCTAGCACAGTAATGATCCTGTGGACTACAGCACAGATATGACCAATATATGAGGACAGTCTGGCACTCTGTGGTCAGTCTGGAGGTGTACACAGATGCCTTCATGCAAGACATGTGGACCATGCTTCACAATGTGGATGTTAATAGCCGTATAAATGGGTATATCATGCAAATACTGGACTACATATGCCCACACAGTTTATGCATTTACACACACCAGTCTGTCCTGACACATAATACCTGGTGGTGCAGAGGTCACATGACCATGTACTACCCAGTAGTTAGTGACATACATTTGTACAGAATCTCACAGCTTTTTTCAGACATACACAACAGTTATGGTGGCCTGACAGCAGTATGTCTTGCAAATAACTGGACATAGCACACTGGGTAATTACACTAAGCTGCTAGGCATGTCACAAAGCCTTGTGCAAACTACAGGCAGACTGCCACAACACTGGACTACATTTTGTATGGGGGAATACACATGTACCTGCAAATAATGCAGGCTCTACATGCATGTTACAGCACAGAGTAACAGACACCTGTGAGAAAGTGCATACCCACAACCAATGTGTACACAGCCACAGCCACATATGGTACACAAGCTTAATATGACACTATATGGACTGCCTGATAAACACCATCCTCATATGCGCCACTCACACACTAACCCTACATACACTGGGTCACGACACAGTGTGGTCCAGGGCCTGTCTGTGGTATGGGACACATGTGTGCCTGGCCCTACAGACATGTGAGCTGATAGGGTACCATACACTGGAGCAGCATGTAACATCAGATAGAACAGGACCAAGAACAATGGCATCAACTACAGTCTGTGCACAGCCCAAGGTACGTATGCACAATACACATACTGTCAACAATCACCATAAGTACACAGACCCCAGTACTGTACACACAACCACGGAATTCCCAGGTTATGTCCTCAGAAATAACCCCTACTATACATAACATGTCTAGCAGTCTGATTTCTGACTGGCTTGTTATCAGGTATGATGTCAATAAATAATGGTGTACAGAACATATGAACCTCTTACTGCATGACATATGTACAAAGGTTGACAGACTTGTGACTGGATCCACAAACACTGAACCAATATTGGCATATTGCTGTGATAACCTTATACATTTACTGTCGTACCAGGGTTTGTTGTGACATATGTCCTATGAGGGATATGAAGTCAGTAACTCTCATAGCTGTCACAATGTACTGACTGCAATCCTCAGACTATGCTTCTGCAGTTCTAAGATAAGTGTTCTGTGAGTATCACAGGAAACATAAGTCTCCACACACTGCCCAGTCTGCAGATAACCCTACAGGTGGGAGTTTCCTCAAACACATAACACTGTCATGACAGGCATTACATAATTTTGAACAGCCATATCCATACACACCCTGTTAAACCGACATTATTCCAAATGCAGAAGAGCAACGCTTACATTCCGTAGTCATGTCTGGCACATCCCCCTCCTGTCTGTTGGCCTGTTTCCACAGTGTATGTTGTTAGAGGTAAATCCCTATGCTATCTGTGATGCTTGCTTGCCAAACACCAAAGTGAGGTCCTGCTCACAGTGAATGAAAAGGCCTAACACCCACATGATGTTCCTAGATATTGGAGTGTGTTTCCATGCAATTGGCTATAGGAATGTTACCACAGCTGTTCCACATGAGGGGGACTGCAATTTGTGCAGAGGCTATCATCTGATCATGAGCATCACTTAAAAAACACAAGCTGCTGCCTAAGCAAAGCAGGTATACTTCTCCACATCCACCAGAGAGGGAGTGAGAGAGACAGACAGAGACAAAGTAAGTCAGGGAGGGGGTGGGAGAGTAAAACCTAAACATGTTGTGTCACACACCTACTAGTACAGGGTTTCAAACCTCTGACTAACTATGTATTGTTAGCACATGTATATGCAGTAATTGCATGCACCTCATAGCTTACATGTTGGGGAGCTGTCCAAAAGTATATCTGATGGTGACTGATATCTGCAACAGTGCTATAGGAGCGATAAGGTAGGTGTAGTACACATGTCTCTGCACATGAAAAGGTGTTAACGTCAACACAGCCACACTCTCTCAGGGACTCACACACATTGACACAGTTGGCAGGGTCAGGAATAGACTTTCTAACTAGTTAGTTTGCCACAATACGGTAATGCGCAGGTATCACAAACACCACAGGGGTTATCCGCATGATATATGGGCTAAGGCTATGTGAAGGTGTCTGACATCAGATGGCATGCTTCGGTAGGCCAATAGGAGTTGTAGTGAATGCGAATGTGGTCAAAAGCTTCATGCTCCTCACATACAGACACAAGGTGCCAGTACTGACATGCATGGGTGCATTGCCTCACATGTGTGTAGTGGTTGACTGTGCCAGAAGGCTGTACAAGGCTAGGTGAAGGGTATACCTTGGCATCAGGCCACATGACAATGATCTGCAGTGTGGCTCAGGGGTGTACTGTCTGGATTGGCCCACATGGGGGGGTATTGTGTTCACCATCCAGTCACCTGGGTTACTATTGTGTGTGGCCAGTGCCGTGCAATGCTTGCCATGTATGTGTTCTATAGTCCATGACATGGACTGTGTCTAGGATGTGCATACATCCCACATGGATGTTCAGTGACATGTGGAACTGTACCTGGGGTGTCTGGCCCATGTTGTGTACACAGATTGTTATCATCAGATGTGCCTGTCTTGGCCTCATGTGGCTGGAATTGCTAATGGACACCAGGTTGACCCTGCACCTACATTGATAGCATGATACCGGTATTCCCTGGAGTCAATAGCATCTGTCCATACAGGGTATGTGTTTAAGGCATGATATATCTTTTGTGGGTCACATTTGATGGCACCACAGTTGTTGCAGGCGTCCAGTGGGGAGCATAGTGAAGGTGCACTGTCTGCAATTATGTGCCTATTGTAGTGATGGGACAGTGTGCCTTGCCCTCTGTAGTCCACTGCAATCACACCATGGTTACTATCTGTGGGCAATACACAGGGTACTAGCAACAAAGCGGCTGTTGCCTAGCAAGTGTGTTTGTGTATGAGACATGGGTTCAGAGTGTTTTCTGGGAAATACAAGGGTTGCTTAATTTGTTCGCCAGGCCTTGATGTCATATGTATGGATTGGCACCAAAGCCTCTCGGCTATTTGACATCTGTTATCCTTGTAAGGTGGACATTGTGACATATAATAGGCCCACCATATAAGAAATTTGCAAAATCTGCACCACAATGAGACTAGTTGTTACACACTCACAGCCACCTCCACACATGATACAAATGACAAACACACACACACACACACACACATACACACACACACACACACACACACACACACACACACACCACACACACAGTTACCATATCTGGGATTAGAACTCCTACCTAACTAGTTTATCACACTACAGCATTTTGCAGTTATAGGATGTGCCATGGAGATTACTGGGCTGCATCTTCCCCAAAGGTGTATTTCAAGGTGAATGACATCAGCAGGCATGTCAAAGTAGGGCATTTGAAACTGTAGTGAGTATGACTAGCCTAAAAAGCATTGCTCCCTACACAGACAAATGCACACTTACCATGTCTGGGATTAGAACTTCTACCTAACTAGTTTATCACACTACAGCATTACACAGTTATAGGATGCACCATGGAGATTACTGGGCTATTTATTCCTCAAAAGTGTATTCCAAAATGAATGACATCAGCAGGCTTGCCAAAAAAGGGCCATGGAGGTTGTAGTGACTGTAAATGGCCTCAAAAGCATTGCTCCCTACACAGACAAACAAACACACACATCCACATCTAGGAATAAAATTCCTACCAAACTACTATATCACACTACAGCATTACGCTGTTCTAGGACACGCCATGGAGATTATTGGGCTACTCTTTCCCCAAAGGTGTATTTCAAGGTGAATGACATCAGTAGGCTTGGCAAAGAAGGGCAATGGAGGTTGTAGTGACTGTGAATGGCCTCAAAAGCATTTTTCCCTACACAGACAAACACACAAACCTCCACACTTGCCATGTCTGAGAACAGAACCCCTATTGAAGTACTATAAAATACTATAGCATTACGCTGTTCTAGGATGCACCATGAAGATTACTGGGCTACACCTTTCCCAAAGGTGTATTTCAAGGTGAATGACATCAGCAGGCTTGCCAAAGTAGGGCATTTGAATTGCAGTGAGTGTGACTTGCCTAAAAAAACATTGATCCCTACACAAACACACACACAGTTGCCATTTCTAGGATTAGAACTTTGACCTAACTAGTTTATTACACTACAGCATTACGCAGTTATAGGATGTGCCACAGCGGTTATTGGGTTACTCATTCCGCAAAGGTGTATTTCAAAGTGAATAACATCAGCAGGCTTGCCAAAGTAGGGCATTTGAATTGTAGCGAGTGTGACTAGCCTAAAAATAATTGATCCCTACACAGATAAACACACATACACACACACAGTTGCCATGTCTGGGATTAGAACTCCTGTCTAACTAGTTTATCACACTACATCATTATGCAGTTATAGGACACACCACAGAGACTACTGGGGTGTCCCTTCCCCAAAGGTGTATTTCAAAGTGACTGACATTAGCAGGCGTGCCTTAGTAGGGCTATGGGCAGGCCAGTGTGTGTGCATGGGCCATAACCCATTCATCTAGAGGTAGACACATCACACTCAGGCACACACAGGTTTATATTCCACAGGTACATGTATACAACTGCTAAATGACTACTGTCTTGTACAGTCATGTTGCACAATTAGCACTAGCACCACAGAGTCTTTAATGCTGAGGGATACCAGTGGCTAATTTCTATGGTGAGTGACATTTACACATCATGTGGTTGTAGCCATTTGGCTATGTGTTGGGTGGGACAGACCTCATGATGGAAGGCTCTTTGGCACTGTCACTCTCTTCCACACATCTGGGTATGTGTACTTTTGGCATATTATAGTGTGTTGTTCTTGGATATATGTGTGTATTCCTATCCAATGTGCGTGCAAAGCATGACTGGTGCATACTGAGGACTGTATGTACTAACATCTGCAACTGTCAGATATGTATGGTCCACTGTTGTTGCCAGACATGGGCTTCATTTCTTTATGTGTGTGAGCATGCCCAGTATGACCATTCAGTATTTTGTTGTCTGACATTGTCTTCATTTCTCTAAGTGTGTGAGCATGCCCAGTATGCCCTTCTGCATTGAATGGGTGGATCCATTCCAGGTAGATTGTACACAAGTGAAGACTTTAGTGTTCTACACCTACAGCTAGCAAACTGTTCCTGCAGGATATCTGTAGATCAGTTGACAATATGGGGTCAAACTGGGCAAGGGATAGTGGGTACTGTAGGTAATTCTGTCTGTGCTGCTTCTGCTACATGGTCCTGGTGTTAGCAGAGATATTCAGACATGTGTACTGTTATACACTGTGATGTTTTATGGCATCAAGTACTGTCCAGTAAACATTTTTGCTCACAGTGATGTCCTGGGGAACACAGAGAGAATGCAGCTGTGTCCCATATTGTGGTCAAATGCCTACATATTCCTGCAAAGTAATGCCATTCTGGAAGGGGAGCTGTGGACACTTGCTGCTGGGTCTGTGTAACTGGTTCAGCACCTTGGTACAGTGATGTCAGAGGATATCATACTTGTACATCCATTGACGTGACTGTATGGCCTTATCTTGCTGTGGCAATATGTCACAGCTGTACAGATTCACACAGATTACCCAGAGGCAGGGGTCATACATCAGGACATTACCCCCTATTGCAGATTACAAGCAGGTTTGTAGTCACCCATTCTTGTGTTTACAGCCAGGGATAGTATGTGCACATGGCTGTGTTTTGGACTCCGCACATTCCATGCTGCCCATGCGCCCACCCCACCTCTATTACTCTATCCTCTTCTATACATTATGCAAACATTCTCTGATACTTTCCCTATAGTTATCACCTCATCACAGCAGTATATTGGTGTTGGTCCACAGTTCATGAAGTGGGACATGGTGGACATATTACTGTCGTTTGTCCACATGGCTTTGCATATGGGTTCTATGGACTGTGTTATATAAGCCTTTGGCAGAGGACTGTAGGCCATTTGGTAGTGATGCAGGCCAGCTGTAGCAGGCCATTGCATTCTGTCGGTCCTACAGTCCCAGACTGCAATACAGTATATTCCCCAGGGGTGACAGGGTAGGTATGCTATGTGTTCATGCCAATACGTTCTGTCAGTATTGATCAATTGGTGTAGATGCTGGCAGGGTGCTGCTTACAGCTAGGGACACACCTGCATGGGGCACCTGCATTGCATGCTGCATTCTTTCTCTATTGCCATATTCAGGTGGGGGTCATATTGTACCCATTCCGAACAGCAGGGATAAGACCAGAGAGGCACCTGTACGTGGTGGTTGGGTGAGCTGGGTGCATGTGTCCTATGGACACTACTTGCATCTGACTCACAGATATGCATGGGCATTCGACTTATGCTGGCTTGTGCAGGGACATCAGCTGTTTCTCAGTACATCATTCCTATGACCTTTGTGGTCTGCAGGTGTTTGGTCAGACAACATCGATATTCCCTACTACAAGCCCAGAAAATGTGCTGCAAACTGGTATGTACAATTCCAAGGGTGGGTCCAGTTAATGGTTACACATTATACACTGCCTGGGGTACTTTCCCCTGTGTACTGCTTGTATATCTGGCCCAACAGTCACGCTATGTCCATCTTTCAGATGGTGACACATATTACCTCCATACATTTACAATGGCTTAATGCTAGAATGTGTTATACTGGGGAGCATTGTGTTTGGCACTGCAGTTGTGAGGACTTGGCCCTATCATCGCCAGTACTGGGCAATGGCCACCAGGACAAACCTCACCATGCATACATACTGACCACTCTCACACAATATGAAACACACACAAACCTAGCACACACATGCCTGCATATTGTACAAATGTTACAATCTATCCTGCTACCTTGGCCACCTCAGGTAATCTGTGCTCCACTGGTATTATACCTACACATACATGTTACTACATTTCTACATAGGATTGGGGGGGCACACCTGACTGTTACTACATGTCTACATCGGATGGGGGACACACCAGACTGTTACTACATTTCTACATAGGATTGGGGGCACACCTGACTGTTACTGCATTTCTACATAGGATTGGGGGGGCATACCTGACACTTGTACAGATTTGCTATGACTGTACTGATATGTCAGGTACTCCATTTCATTCTGTATTCTAACCCATCAGGCTGACTAGAGGCATATCAGTGTACCACAGGTCTTAGGTTTGATTGACCTAAATATCAGTTTCTGACTTCTTACCCTTCAGAACTAACATCCCACTGCCTGACCTGATGTAGTCTGTCTGTGTAGGCCTGGGAGAGGGAAGGTTACCCATAGCCATGATTCAGAGGCCTTAGCACAGCCTTTGTTTGTGTTTGTCTACACCTATCCAGCTGGCTGAGACTGTTGTTGGGTATGTGAACCTCCCTGACCAGCATACATGTGTCATATGGACACATGTGGCCCAGCACATTTCCTGCAGTGGGTTTTGTCACCATGTGTAGTCCTGGCTACTATGGTGACACTAGTATTTGTTACAGATCTCATGCTGCCACTATAGGTGTCTACTAGCGGCTGGCATCCCATTCAGCTTCCAGATTCCCTTGCATGCTCATACCCATACCATAGATACAAGTAACAACACATACTACTCCATTCAGCAATTGGTAAGAAGAGTGACTTACCTTGTGGCAGTGCCAGTATTGAGGATGATGCGGTAGGGCTGCCTATGTCGGATGCACATAGTACACTCCATATACATGGTTGAGCTCAGGTAGCATCATGTTTAGCATCCCTTTTACTGTATGTGCGAGTCAGAGAGAGGTGTCATTCCCTGGGTCCCTACTGTGTCAGTGTATGTGCTATGCATTGCCTCTTTGCCAAGTCCAGGGCAAACTGGGCACACCTCTTTCTGCCAAATGGGGCAGGCTCAGGTTGTTCCTCCTCTGTGTCACTCTGTGCCTGTGCAGACCTTGTCAATGGTGGGGTGCTGTGTGGCCCTGCCCTGTGCTGTTCTTGCTGCATCTGTTTCCACAGGATCATATTGTGTAGCATAGCACATACAATGATAATTTGAGTACGTGTAGCTGTTGAGTACTGCAAGGCTCCACCGGATGTGTCGAGGCACCAGAACCATGACTTGCTCATCCCAAACATATGCTCTATTATAATTCTGATCTGTGCGTGTGCCTCATTATGGAGTTCTTGTTTGGGTGTGTGTGCATTTCTGATTGGTGTCATCAGCCACGGCTCCAGTGCATAACCAGCATCCCCCAATAGGTAACTGTAAGGGATGTCCCCATTGGCAAATATCTGGTACAGCTGTGTTAGATGCCAGATTTCGGAATCGTGATAGCTTGCAGTGCAGCCATCACATACATTCATTATAATGCCCTGGGCATTGCACATGACCTGGCAGTTGATGGAAGGGAAGCACTTGCAGTTGATGTAGACCCTACCCCACTCACTAGGTGGTGCTTTGATGTGTATGTGTGTGCAGTCTATAGTACCCACTACCTCTGGGCATTCTGCTATTTGGTGGAAGAGATGCATATTGCTGGCCAGCTCCTCACAGGTGTTGGGGAAATATACGTGCTCACCGGCATGTGCTGACATGGCATCCAGGAGCTGGTGGAGTACCATGGATGCTGATGCCTGTGAGATCCCCATGATATCCCCAGTTGGCCTTTGGAAGGTACCTGTGGATAGTATTCATAGTCCTACACATACCTTGGTATCCACTGGGATGGGTTCCCCTCTGTTAGTTCTGTATGTCAGGCATGGCCGGCATAGCTCAACATTTTGCTGTAGAATGTCCCTGTCCACCCTATAGCACTCAACTATCTCCAGCTCATGTAGCCTCTGGTAGGTTACCCTGGGTCTGTACACTCTTCTCTGTCTCCTCACTGTGGGTTGCTCGACAGCATTCTCATCCGCACCACCCTCAGCCTCTTCCACATGTTGATGTATGATAGCTGCTGCTGCCCCTATATTGTTGTTTTTGTTTGTTAAATCTTCCCTGCTTATATACACTGGCGGCGTAGAGTATGTGGGAAAAAACAAAGGGAAATGTGTTTGCATAGTTTATAGTAGTGTTCTGGACTGGGCTGAGCTGCTGCCTGTGTAATTGGCTGATTCTGATACATTTCACCTGCCAGCTATCCTTGATTACCTTCCTACTGCTGTTTTCTCTTCCCATTGCCTTCCTGTTTAAGTGCAGGGGCACTCCGCACAAACACAGTGGTCAAATGTGCACAGAGCTGCTATTTCCTGGTTTACTTGTTTCTTTTTTCCTTTATAACCTGGTGCGTGGTGTGCACAGCCGCTTAGGCAATGTAAAGAGTGCTAAGCAGCCTCAGACACAGACCCTTGCTTAGCTCTGCTAAGCTAAGGGCAAACCAGAGCCACAGGGCTCCAGTCCACTTACAGTATGCCTGTCACACCCCCTATGATGTCAGCTAACTCTTAGGCTTGAACCAAGCTATTCCTGCACTTACATTATTGGGTGCTGACTAGCATTGAGGGGAAATCTGGGATTCAGTATCATTCTCCTCATTTGCATAAGATTACCTGCTAATGCATAGTTACAGGTCCCACACTGAGCCTCCCTCCTTAGCAACCACTATTCACTGGCCATGTTGTCTTCTGCCTGTATAATGGCAAAATAGCAATTTTGGTTCGAATTCTTATTTCAGGTTATTTTTTATATTTTCGGCTCAATCCCATTTGCGCACTGCTGCCCTACTCTTAAACAGCCGAAATCAGCTAAAAAAAAAAAGTTATTTTTTTTATTATTTTTGAAACTGTTTTTCATGCCAATGGCCATATATTTGGCCACTGGCATGCTTTACACATTCTATACACCCTTTATTTGGAGCTGTCATGGCTTCGTTTTGTAGTTTGCAGAAATGTACTTGGTTACTAGCCGAGTACATTTGTGCAGATTACACTAGTCCTGCACAGCCAGCTGCCAACTTCCTGGATCACAAATTCACCTCATTTGCATGGTTTTCACCTGCAAATGGTGTAATTTGCATACAGGAGCTGTGTCCGTGCACCATGAACACCAGTAGCTTTGAAAACACCTGCACTACGAACTTAAATGCACATCAGAACCACTACAAACATCTGCACCATGGACCTAAATGAACATCAGCTGCCTACAAACATCTGCACTATGGACCTAAATGAACACCAGTGGCACTACAAACATCTGCACTATGGACCTAAATGCGCACCAGTGGCCTACAAACATCTGTACTATGGACCTAAATAAACACCAATGGCTCTACAAACATCTGACTTTGGACCTAAATGAACACTAATGGCTTTACAATCATAGGTTCATAGGTTTATAAGATGATACTAGGCTATTGGCCTGGAGGCCCTTATAAGCCTAGCCAAGATTTTCACCCATGTTCCCTCAAAGTCATCACCTGCTTTTCCTGTCCAGCAGGGACACAGTTAGGATCCCAGGGGTATATTTTCTGTTTCCCATCCAGTCATCCAGGTTCCTCTTAAAGAGAGCTAGTAAGGCACTCTGCTTGACATGGAGAGGGAGTCTATTCCAGAGATGGGGGACTTGCTGGGACACAACCCTATCCCATCAACAAGTTCTATTAATGTCACAGACCAGGTTGAGGCCTTACATGTGGGTTGTATGAGTGAAGTTTGACTTACGGATATACAGCAACTCCATTTAGGCTGAGTCTGGGATGGCCTTGTATGTTAGACACAGGTCACCTCTGAGCAGTCTGTACAAGACTGAGTAGAGGGACAGGGCTTTTAGCCTACATTTTCTATAATGCCTGGCATTAATGAATGGCTGTGATCATTCATGATTTACCAGAGACAAGGACAAATCATTCCTGGTCAGGTACCTATGTGGTCTCTCCAACTGCTGCATGTGCTTGGCAAGGTGCATGCTGATGGGGGCATTGTACTCAATAATGACACTGATAAGGGAGGAGTACAGGGATGTTATGACCTCCTTATTCCTGGATGAAATACCCTTACTTATGAGGTAGACCGTGTAGAAAGCCTTCCATACAACGAAGGCAATGTTGTGGTCAAAAGTCAGATTGCTATCAACCTAGGTGCCCAAGTCCCTCCAGACTGATTGAGTGCTTAGTACATTGTTATTAACATTATAATTATTGGGGATGCAATTTACACCAAAGGGGATAATGATGCATTTCTTGCCATTTAGTTAGAGGCCATGCTTCTGGCACCAGTCATTAGTTTGGGTAAGGCCTTCTTGGAGTATGCTCACATCACTAGGGGAATTTATGACAGTACCCAGCTTGCAGTCATCTGCAAACCTGGTCAGCCACAGACCACTGGATTTGGCTTGCACCTCAGAAAAGTATATCCCAATCAGTAGAATCCCCAAGACTGATCCTTGAGGTACACTGCTTGTTACGGGTCTACTACTAGAGGTGGCTTCCATATTTTTACTGAGTGGGTTCTATCAATGATCCAGTTAGCTACTCATGTAGTAACATATGGGTTGATGCCTAGCTGGGAGAGTTTATCTATCATGCCTGAGTGGGAATAGTGTCAAAGGCTTTGGCTAGGTCAAGGTAGGTGGTGTGCACTGTCTTCCCCTCATTCATGGCTTTAGTGAATGTTTCGAAGAAGGTGACCAAGTTTAACAGGCATGATCTCCCTTTGACAAAACCAAACTGTGTGGATTCAAGTGTTTGGAGATTGCCAATGTGCTTGTTTATAAGGTTCATGATAATGCATTCCATGGCCTTGCAGATCAGGCTAGGTAGGCTGATGGGTCTATAATTGCCTGGTTCGGTGGATGCTCCACTCCACCTTTGTGTAAAGGGATGACAGTGGCTGTCCTTCATTCTGCTGGGATGAAGCTGGTGCACAGACTTTGGTTGAATAGGGTGCCTAGTAGTGTTGAGAGCTCTTGCCTGATTTCATGTAGGACTGAGCCAGGTATGTTTTCGGGTTCCAAGGAAGCTGTATTTTTTGCCTTTGAGAGGGCATTAATGACCTGTTTCCTGGTGATGAGTGGAGGGAGGCAGGTGCTGGGGATGTCCTGGTTTACTGATGGGGGGACAGGGAGGGGGGTGAAGTTTTCACTGAACTTGTCTGCCAGCAGGTTGGCTATATCTATGGCATTTTTGTATGTGGTATTTTTGACCACCAATTCAGAGCAGATTTAGGCGTTATCTCAGAGATTGAGGACGTATGTGAAGAAGGCCTTGTCATTGTCCTTAGTGGATATGGCCAATTTGGACTTGAAGTTAGCCATAGAGGATTTCACCAGTGAACCTATTTGCTTATTCAGACAAAGGAGAGATTGGTAATCCCCAAACTCTGAACCCCACCCAGTTCGCGTTTGTGAAAGGCAGATCATGTCTCCTAAACCTGATAGACTTCTTTGAAGTGGTCACCAAAGCCATAGATGAAGGTAAGATGGTTCACACAGCCTATCTAGATCTCCCCAAGGCTTTCAACACCATTCCCCACTCTGGAATTATAGATAAATGCACTAAACTAGGTATAAATCCCTATGTCACAAGATGGGTTGCCAACTGGCTCTCTGACAGAACCCACACAGTGAAAACAGTAGACTCCAAATCCAGCTTCAGACCAATGATAAGTGGAGTACCACAGGGTTCAGTCCTGGGTCCTCTCCTGTGTGGTATCTAGTTTTCTGAAGTACAGGCTAACACAGAAGGTCTTTGGCTAATGAAGTTCTCAGATGACTGCAAACTAGGAGCCATAATCCAAACTCCAAAAGATGTGGGCATCCTACAAAAGGCCTCGCTGAGACAGATGCCTGGCCTCAAGCTCAATGCCAAAATGCGCATTGTCATCCCTATTGGTAAATACTCTGTACCCATGAACTACCACATAGGCAGTAGTCTACTTAACACCGAAAGTGTGATAAGAGACCTTGGGACACAGGTGGACAGTAGTCTCTCCTTTGATAATCACATTGCCACAGCAGTCAGGAAATCCTTCTACACCTCATCACAAAAGGTTTCTAATCCAGAAAAAAAGAGGTCATTGTTTCCCTCTACTCATCACTCATTAGACCCATTATAGAGTACAATGCCTCTTTTGGTATGTACCTCACAAGACATCTGCAACAACTGGAAAGGCCACAGAAATGCCTCACAAAGGGGATTACCAGCCTCAAACAGATGCCCTATGCAGACCGTCTCAAAAAACTGCAGCTTTACTCCGTCGCCTATTGCCTACTCAGAGGCAATCTCTGCTTATCATACAAAGCTATGTCAAATCCAGAGCTTTTGGACATGCTCCACTTAAAGAAATCCCAATCCCTCCGAGCTACAAGCTCTAGGGACCTAAACCTTGTCACCACAATAAACCGAACATGTTGGAGGGATAGATTCCTGTCCCAGAGACTTCCCATACTCTGGAACAAACGATCTATCTATATCGAACAAAGCTCCTCATTAGCACACTTCAAGAAAAATATTGATGATTGGATGGGAAATAGGAAATTCACCCCGGGGATCACTTCTGTGGCTCTGCTCAACAGTGGTGCAGGAAAATAATTTTTTTGGGTGGCGAAAGCCAGGGTACCTTTTAGCTAGACTTATATAGGCCATAGGGCCAATAGCCTACTACCTACCTATGAACCTATGAACTTGGCACCTGCTCCTTCTTGGTCCTAGCCAGCAATTTGTCCTTTGATTATAGAGTCTGTTTATTGCTGCTGTCTGCCAGACAGGTCTACTCTTCCTTGAGGAAGATGATTTGGTCCTATCAGGTATTACTGAGTCCATGCAGCTATATAGGTGCTCATATAGTTTTTTGGTGTAGGCTTGGGCATTAGTGCTTGTTCCAACTGAAGGAATGGTGGCTGTGAAGCTGCTTTTACCTGCTCTCAGGAGGTTGTAGTCAGCTTTGGAAAAGTTTCTTTGTTCGACCCTGGCAAGGAGGGGTTCAGAAGAGATGGTGACTTCAAAAGTGATTGTTTTATGGTCATATCTTACCAAAGAGGATGACACTGTAGGGGTGCTACAGTGGCAACTCATGTTGGCTAGTACCACGTCCAGAATAATTTCACCTCTAGTGGAGGTGTCAACCAGCTGATCCAATGCATTGGGATTGATGAAGTCAAGGAATCTCTGGGCATTCATGTTTGACCTAGACTAGGTCTTCCACTCTATGGTTGGGTAGTTAAAGTTGCCCAGGATCAGGGTAGAGGGTTGAATCTTGATGGATTCAAGTAAGTCCAGATAGGTGGAGTGGGCCTCCTGAGTCATGGTTGGGGGGATCTGTAGCTAGCTATGATTTGAATAGGTGGTTTGTCAGCAGTTAACTACACCTGGAATGTATCCTGTGCATCATACTGTTTGACCAGCCTGGAGGTGTGTATGTCTTTGATAAATATTGATACTCCACCTCCTTTGGCTCTGTAGCCCTCCATTTGGGGTCTGAAGGTATAGTAAGACAAGCAACCTGGTAAGGCTAGGGTGCTCTCCACAGCTTTGAACCAGGTTTCAGTGACTGCACAAATGTCAGCATCTTCCAGTGTGAGGAATGCTTGCAGTGAGTGCAGTTTCATGTTAAGACTCTTAGCATTTAGTAGCATTACCTTTACATTTCATTTAGAATAATTTTTTACGTTGGTAATTTTGTCCTCATAACTTTGCCTAAAAAAGGCACTATGTGGGAGGCAAGAGCCTTTGCCAGAAGCCCAGGAGAGACAGATGAAGACCATCTCTGGCAAAGCATTGTGGTCTGTCAATCATGTCCTCCCAGGCTGACAGGTATTGGATCCCCTTGGAATGACAACAGAAGCTAATCCAATTGTTAAATTCAATCTTTTTCTGTTTGTATTGAGGCATCATTTTGGGTGATGGTAGGATGCTGCTTAAGGCTAGGGACATACCTGCCTGGCACAAATATTCAGTGAGCTCAGTCATGTCTCTCATCATATAGTCCAGAGAGGTACATCTCAAATCGTTCACACCAACATGGACTATGACAGAATCATAACAGTACCTGTTGTTGAGAGACTTGAGTGCATGAGTGATATGGTGGAATCTAGCATCTGACAAGCAAGTTACTGTGACTTTCCCTTTGTCTAGCTTGGGGAAGGGCACATCTGCGTGTCTCACGATAGAGTCTCCTATGACTAGTATGTTGGGTTTGTGGCTGGGCCTTAAAGGCTGTGAGACACAGGCGTATGTACTATGAGTGGTGCTTGTTGTGGTGGGTTGTGATGTGTGTATGTGCGTTTTGCCTCGAAGGTCTGTTTTGTTTAGGTATGTTTTTGTTGAGAACTTCCATATATGTAGGAATGTACTGTACAGGTGTGGGTGGTGTTAGAGGTGTGGTGGTTATGGTGTTTGTGCAGACAACCTTCTCAGTGCCAGATGTACTGGCTTGTGATTGAGACAGCAAGGATTCTAGGTTCTTAATGTAAGTGCATCTCTCACATATTGCTCCTAGGTGGTAGGACCATCTGCACTATGGACCTAAATGAACACCAGTGGCCTACAAACATCTGCACTTTGGACCCAAATTAACACCAGTGGCTCTACAAATATCTGCACTGTGGACCTAAATGAACATTAGTGGCTCTACAAATATCTGCACTATGGATCTAAATGCACAACAGTGGCCTACAACATCTGCACTATGGACCTAAATGAACAACAGTGGCCTACAAATATATGCACTATGGACCTAAATGCACACTTGTGGCTCTGCAAACATCTGCACTATGGACCTAAATACACACCAGTGGCTCTGCAAACATCTACACTATGGACCTAAATGAAAACCAGTGGCTCTACAAACATCTGCACTTTGGATCTAGATGAACACCAATGTCTCTACAATCATCTGCACTATGGACTTAAAGGAACACCAGTGGCCTACAAACATCTGCACTATGGATGTAAATGCACACTTGTAGCTCTGCAAACATCTGCACTATGGGCCTAAGTACACACCAGTGGCTCTGCAAACATCTACACTATGGACCTAAATGAAGACCAATGTCTCTACAATCATCTGCACTGTGGACCTAAGTGAACACCAGTGGCATTACAAACATCTGCACTATGGACATAAATGAACACCAGTTGCATTACAAACATCTGTACTATGGACCTAAATGCACACCAGTGGCCTACCAACATCTGCACTATGTACCTAAATGAACACCAATACATAAATAAGACTCACTGCAGTGGTAGGTTTGCTAATTTAATGTATTCATTGCCACTTCAAAAAGTTACCAGTACATGTCAAACAAAGTACTACATTGACTTCATTTAAATCTACCTTGATCACTGAATAGGTAGATACAAACTTACACCATGGTCATCATGTACAGCCCTGCTCTGTTTGGAGGTTCAGTACTATTAATTGTTTAAGAATACTGATAAGAACATTTAAGTGTATCTCCTTAATGATGTATTTGACTAGGCATATTGTGATCCTTATTATTGCTTGCCTAGTATTATTCCCATCTTTCCATGACCCTAATACATTGATATTATACCCAGTATGCCATTTCTGATAAGCAGTTAATGGAATCCAGTTCATCTTTTAGAATGATATTTTTGCCTGCATGTATAATTTCAGTTTGTTGCACACTTTTCTATAGTAGCATACATTTCAAGCTAGTAAAAATGTCTTGGATCTCTGCTCCAAGAAAATGAGTGCATGGTTATTAGTTGTAGTAAAGCTACAAACATAAGAATCAAGAAATATATAAAGTGTCAAATACAGGAATGTGTTAACATGGATTTATCATACATATGTAAGCAGGGGGAGCACAGGAGACCAATCACCCAACACCAGAATGCAGGTGGCCTTATAAGAACATAACACCCATACAAACACTCACTCCTGGGAGTTCTGCAGGCCTATACCATAAGGTCCCACAAGCCAGAAACACATCCCAGAAATGTCTCAGCCATGGGTGATTCTATTGCAAGGTTCACAGGTACAGTAGTCACAATGTTAGCAAAGGATAGGGTAACAACTGCCTCTCTAGCACTATGGTTAGGGAATGTACTAGGGACCTTAGGTCCCTGCAATGCTTAAGATACAATTATGACATTTGAGTTGTTCACGTGAAGATAAAGGATCTTAGAAGTTCCACCCTGAGAGAGATTCAGAGATATTGTTAAGCTTTTTGCTCAAGTCTTCAAAGAAGGTGAGGTCTTGGCCTTGGACAACTTTCTGTCTTCTCCAAGACTGACACTTAAACTCATGGATAACATAATTGGCTTCAGTAATGGGCTAGTAAATTGTTTTCATTCTGGGAGGATGTAGTGAATGACTGCATGAGACAAAATGGTCACAAACCCCCACCTTCTACAAAGGAAGTCATGCATGTCTCATTCCTCATTTTTCACATACTGGATAAAATTCTTTCTATCACCATGGTGCCCGTTTTAGCCAGAGTTAACCTGTTGGACATCCTCACATAGCAAATTTTGTTTCAGAACATGTTAAGGTAGCAATGCTGAATGTCAAAAGCCTCAAAAGCATTTCTGAACTCAGTGACTTCCTTAACTATGAATAATTCATTATTTGTATAATTACAAAAAACTCATTCCAAGGTACTGCAACCACTCACACTATTCCAGGCTATAATGTCCATCATTTATTCATATTCAAAAACTACTACAAGGGATAACCCATAGTCATTCATAACACCTTTGTGTCTCATTAGATTCCTCATGATATACATGTAGAACTGGCCAACATAATTGTAACTTTCAATACAATTAATCTGTGGTAAGAATACATTAACCAGTTACCAAAGTTAATAACTGAACAAAATATTTTACTTATGTTTGATTTTAATTGCCGACTCATACAATGGCAGTCAAACGCTACCAACAAGAAATATGTCTAGAAATAAGCAACGCACTTGACTAATTTGTCTCCCTGTCCACAATAGTTGTTGGTTTCTAGATCTTGTCCTCATTAACATATCTTCAAGTTAATGCCTTAGATAAATCTGACCATTTCACTGTAACCTTCATCTGAAAACCTGCATCACAACCCCTCTTCATAACTACTTTCAAAGATTAATCCAAAACCGATTACTTACAATTCAACAATCATAGGTTCATAGGTAGGTACTAAGCTATCGGCCCAAGGGCCTACGTAAGCCTAGCCAGCAAGGTTCCATAGCTTACGCCACCCAAGAAAGTTATTTTCCTGTGCCACTGTCCAGCAGAGACAAAGAAGTGATCCCCGGGGTGTATTTCCTATTTCCCATCCACTCATCAAGATTTTTCTTGAAGAGTGCTAATGAAGAACTTTGCTTGAAATAGATGGGTAGCTTGTACCACAGTATAGGAAGTCTCTGAGACAAGAATCTATCCCTCCAGCATGTCCTGTTTATTGTGGTGACAAGGTTTAGTTCCCTAGAGCGTGTAGCTTGGAGGGATTGGGATTTCTTTAGGTGTAGCATGTCCAGCAGCTCTGGGTTTGACATAGCTTTATATGTTAGGCAGAGATCACCTCAGAGTAGGTGATATGCTACAGAGTAAAGCTGGAGTTTTTTGAGGTGGTCAGTGTAGGACATTTGCTTGAGGCCAGTAATCCTCTTTGTGAGGTACTTCTGTGGTCTTTCTAGCTGTTGCGGATGTCTTGTGAGGTACATTCCATATCAATGAACAGCAAATGATAATGCTGCTCAACATACATTGTACCTAAGGCTGCTGCCAATTGTTCTGAATTTTCTCACTGTTAGAGAGATGTAATGAAGCATATACCACACTAGCACAGATATAATAGTGACTTTATGAGTAATTTGACACTCCCAGTTCAACCAACTCTTTAACAAAAAGAAAATAACATTAGCCGTGTATGAAAATCTGTTTCATTATTATTAAAATGATTTAAAACTCAAAAACTCTTTCAAACGTATGATTAGTAAATGGCAGGCTGACTGAATTTAGGACTGCAATAAATTCAAAATACAGTTTTAAGGCTTTTTCTAGCTATATAAGTAAATTTGGAAATAACCAGCAGTTTTGTACTGATCTTATATTCACTGCTACTTTGCAATGGCTCCAAGGATATAGTTATGATCCCTTTAGACAAATTATCTTCTAACTTCACCCTACCAACTCTACACTCTGCTCTTCATTCCTCATCTCACCTCTCATCTTGATATCACTTTTGACTAAGACTTTTTGACACTTTCCAGAATTAAAAATACCAGTTCCAAAGGTCTAAGAAATATCCTGGATGTCTGCTAAGAAAGATTAATTCCTACCTAGCAAAACTCCTCCATCAGATCTTCAGCCTGAGTCTCTTAACTGGTTACATCCCTGAGATGTGGACAGCAGCTGTTGAGATTCATTTGCACATACTTGGTCTTCTACTGACTCTGAAATTATATCTTTAATAATCTCCCTAGTGCAATTTGGTATACTATAATACTATAGGGTAGATTACAGCTAATCTGAATACGAATGCTATAGGTGATCTTATATTCCTGGATATGCACAAATTCGACTTTATAAATGACAGGTCGTATCTGCCCAGTCTGGGTACGTTTTTTGAACATGTTACCAAGACCAGGGGTATATGTATGTATGTATGTATGTCGAATATGAAATAATCAAAAACAACAAAAAAAAAATTTCTTTTTCTTTCCCAAGGGACAAGCCCCCTGCATACTCCACATGGTTGGTTGTGCCCTCCTGCAAAAAAAAAAAAAAAAAAAAAAATTGCTAATTTTATATATATATATATATATATATATATATATATATATATATATATATATATATATATATATATACACACACTCACTCTGAGATCAGACAATAAGGTAAACACAAATTCCTTTACCTTGCTGTACCATGATCCCATACAAAAGGCTAACTTCAAAAACTCAGTTGAAAACAGTGTTAACTCATATCAGTGTTCACTGTTATTCACAGTCAGAAAAAGCATTTGCTCATATAAAGACCATAACCATATGTGTGTGTGTGTGTGTGTGTGTGTGTGTGTGTGTGTGTGTGTGTGTGTGTGTATATATATATATATATATATATATATATATATATATATATATATATATATGGGTCCACTTCTTAATTTTGAAAGTCCACAATCCCGACGGTCAATATATTGAACTCAGAACCTCGAAATTGTGGAATCTCAAAATTAAAAACAAATTTCAAGGTTCTGAGTTTGATATATTGAAATATATATATATATATATATATATATATATATATATATATATATATATATATATATCAAATGTCAACTGAATGAAGTTTTCAATATTTGTAATAAAAAAGTTAAAATGAACCCCACCAGTGTGGCATAACTTTAAAACACCTAATGATATTTTCTTATAAAATCATGTCAACACCCAGTATATATTAAAACAAACCAAATATATGAAAGTATATTACTCAGCATTTTGAAAAGTAATACAGGTGCCAATATAGGTTCACTTTTGACAATCATATTCTTTTAGGATCTATTTGTTATTGTTTTCAAATACAAAGCTATCCATTAAAATAGTTACACCTTCCCCAAAATATATTTAGCCTTGGGCACACATGTAATTGTTATCTCCAGTCCCTGGCTTTAATTTCATCCCAGTCCTAATATAAATCATTTTGGCTTTAATATTTTGAGTAAATCTATACAGAGTGTAAAAAATATATGTATATGAAGCATTGTAAAGATAAATTGACTGCTGTGAACAGATAGATATAAATACCAGGACTACATCTGCCTCTCATTAATCTCCATCACAATTATTATTATTTTTTTAAATAGCTCAAAATGAATTTAAAATAGTACTGACACCATCTTCAGTCCATTATACATTAAGTATTCTAACATTGCACTGCTGTATTATAACAAATTTACCTAGATATGTAGTGCATATGCAAGTATTGAAAACGTTTACTAACAATTTTGGGAACGGAGATGCTCCACAGATGGATAATCCGAAACTGACATGTTTGAAATTCCATCTTGCAGAACATCTCCTGTTCAAAAGTTTATATCAGTGAATGCACTGTGCACTGTGATCTCAGAGTTGGAATATACAGTTAGCAGTGGGTGTGGGAGTGCAGGGGGCTTGCTCCCCTGCAAAAACGTGATAGGAAGTATAGGAGTTTCATTTCCATGAGCTCCTATAGGGACATCAAATGATCTTTTTGGACACAGTGTCGAATCTGCTGACTTTGATCAGCTGATTCGACATTGTGCCATGGTAGTGATTTTGTTTTCATTGTTTTGCTTCGGAGTTGCGAATGCCATTTATTTTAACATTCACAATTTTGATAGTAAACCTATTGAGAATATATGCTTTGATTCATAGGTTCATAGGTTCATAGGTTCATACTAGGCTATCTGCCCTAGGGCATTTATAAGCCTAGCCAGAGTGTGTGTGGCTTTCACCACCCCTTAGGATGAGAATACTATACCCATTAGTTTGCTGTGCCTCTGTCCAGCAGTGACACAGAGATGATCCCCGGGGTAAACCTACAATCTCCCATCCACTCGTCAAGATTTCTCTTGAACAGAGTCAGTGAGGGGCTCTGCCTCACATGGACTGGGATTCTGTTCCATAGTGTAGGGAGTCTCTGGGTGATGAATCTGTCCCTCCAGCACATCCTATTTATATCCGTGTTGAGGTTTAAGTCTCTTGCTCTCGTGGCTCTGGTGGATTTGGATTTTTTGAGGTGGAGCATGTCCATTAATTCGGGTTGGACATGGCCTTGTATGTCAGGCACAGATCACCTCTGAGCAGACGGTATGCGACTGAATAGAGCTGGAGTTTCTTCAGTCGGGCATCGTATGACATATGTTTGAGCCCCTTTATCCTTTTGGTGAGGAACTTTTGGGGTCTTTCCAACTGCTGCAGGTGTCGGGTAAGGTACATTCCGAATGGGGTTGTACTCAATCATTGGTCTGATAAGTGAAGAGTACAGGGTACAATGACCTCTCCTGATCTGGATGTGAATCCCTTCATGATCAGGTGGGCAATGTAGAAGGTCTTCCTAACCACTTTGGCAATGTGAGTGTCAAAAGAGAGGTTACTGTCAACTTGGGTCCCCAGGTCCCTGATAACTTCTTCCGTGTTTAATGGATTACCACCTATGTGGTAATTAGGGGTTACCTTGTTTTTCCCAAAGGGTATGACTATACATTTTTTGGCATTTAGCTTAAGGCCATGGCTCTGGCACCAGTCATCCATTTCTATGAGACCTCTCTGGAGGATGTCTGTGTCTGATGGAGTGTCAATTATGGTGCCCAGTTTGCAGTCATCTGCAAATTTTGTCAGCCACAATCCCCCTATGTTTGCCTGCACTTCAGAAAAATAAATGCCGAACAACAGGGGGCCCAGGACTGAGCCCTGTGGGACACCGCTCGTGACCAGCTTAGAGTCTGACATGGCACCAGCAACTCTAACCCTGTGTGTTCTGTCCTTGAGCCAGTTTGCAACCCATCTTGTGACATATGGGTTTACATCTAAGCTGGTGAGCTTTTCTATGATGCCCGAGTGGGGTATTGTGTCGAACGCCTTTGCTAGGTCAAGGTAGGCTGTGTGAACTGCCTTACCCTCATCAATGGCCTTAGTGACTGTTTCGAAAAAGTCGACCAAGTTCAAGAGGCAGGATCTGCCCTTGACAAAGCCAAATTGGGTAGGATCCAGTGTCTGTAGGTCCCCAATGTCTTTATTTATGAGTTCCATTATGATCCTCTCCATAGCTTTGCAGACAAGGCTCGTCAAGCTTATGGGGCAGTAATTTCCAGGGTCCGTAGAAGCACCGCCTTTGTGGAGTGGGACCACAGTTGCCATACGCCATTCTTTGGGTACGTATCCTGTAGTAAGGCTAAAATTAAACAGCAGCCTTATGTGTGGGTTTAGTTCCTCATTGAGTTCGTGTAGCACACAGCCGGGGACACCGTCCGGTCCCATTGATGCTGTGTTTTTTGCTTTAGAGAGAGCAGCTCTCACCTGGGCATCTGAGATGTTTGGGAGGCTAGACTCTGGTGGGATAGATATTTCTCCTTTTGGGGGAGGGAGAAATTTGCACTGAACCTGTCTGCCAGTATGTTGGCAATGTCTGTGGGTTCAGTGATTTTTTTATCATTTTGGACTAATTCTGAGCATATCTGGTAGTTTCCACCCAGGTTTCTAACATAGCTAAAGAAGGCCTTATGATTGTCTTTTGTGTCATTAGCGATTTTTCTCTCAAAGTTGGCCTTGGATGATTTTATGAGTGATCGAAGTTTTTTGCTAGTATTGATCAGAGATGCCTTCCCTTTTAGGGATTTTGCTCTGTCATGTAGTAGCTTTCTCCTCTTGTTGTAGAGTTTGTTTATGGCTGGGGTCCACCAGACCGGGCGCCTGCCTTTGGTGGAAAGGGTCTTGATTTTATTAGGGATTGCTTGATCCATACATTCCTGGAGGTGCTCGTAGAAGGCATTTGTAAGGGTTTCAGCAGTGTGGGTTGTGGTTTCCACTGGCTCGGGGCCTTGAAGGATACCACTCCAGTCTTAAGAAGTGTGAAGTTTGCTTTTGAGAAGTTCTTCACTGTGGTCTTTTGCTGGGGTGGGGGCGGGATGTGGATCTCCAGTGAGATTAATTTATGGTCTGATCTCACCAATGAGGGATATACTTCCGGTGTGGAGCATTTTGTCCCCATGTTTGTGATGATCAGGTCTAGTATATTTTCTCCTCTTGTGGGAATGGTGACTAGTTGTTCCATAACATTTGAGTTTATGAACTCCAGGAACCTTTGGGCTAGGGTGTTGGGGCTTGGGTAATGTTCCCAGTCTATGTTTGGGTAGTTGAAGTCACCCAATATGATGGTGTTTGGAGAGACATTCATACTCTCCAGTGTCTTCAGGAAGGCTGTGTGGGTTTCCTGAGTTTGAGAAGGTGGTCTGTAGTATGCTACAAACTGTAGGGCAGTTTTACTTATGGTTAATTGCACCTGGATGGTCTCTGATGCTTCGTGCGTTGCCACTAACCTGGAGGTGTGGGTATCCTTTATGAATATGGATACACCCCCTCCTTTTGTGGTTCGGTCTGGATTTTGGGGCCGGAACGCATGATATGAGGTACAACCTGATAGTGCTGGGGTGCTCTCAGGAGCCTTGAACCAGGTTTCAGTCACAGCACAGACATCGATGTTCTCCATACTGAGGAGGGCTTCGAGGGCGTGCATCTTGAGGTTTAGACTTCTGGCATTGAGCAGTATTACCCTTAGTTTTTCTCAATTTTTGTTTTCTAGGGTGGTAGGTTTATCATTTGAGCCTTACCTAAAAAAGGCACTATGGGAGTGGCAAGAGCCTTTGCCAATATCCGGAAGCCCAGGGGTGACAGGTGCAAGCCATCCCTTGTGAAGCAGCGTGGCTTGTCAAGCATGTCATCCCAGGCAGACAGACATTGGATCCCCTTAGAATGACACCAGTAATTAAGCCAATTATTAAAGCTGATCATTTTGTCTCTGTATTGTGGCATCATTCTTGGTGAGGGTAGGATACTGCTCAGGGTCAGGGTCATACCGGCCTGGGCTACATAATCTGAGAGCTCCTCTATGTCTCTTTTCATGTAGTCCAGGGAGGTACGTCTCAGGTCGTTCACACCGGCATGGACAATGACTGAGTCATGCTTGTACTTGCTGTGGAGTGACCTGAGTGCTTGTGTTATGTGGCAGATTCTAGCGCCTGACAGGCAGCTTACTGTGATCTTTTCCTTGTTCAGTCTGGTGAGTGGGACGTCAGTGTGTCTGACTATGGAGTCACCTATAACAAGTGTATCTGGCATTGTGTTTGGCCTTAAGGGCTGTGACTGTTTAGCACACTGACTTTGAGAACTATGTGTTGCATGTCTTATGTCTTGAGGTGGCAGTTGCTTGGGTGTCTGCTTTGGTGGCCTCTGTAGTTTTGGTAGATTTTTGATCAGTGCCTCCGAGTATGTCTTTGTGTGTTTATGTGTTTGTTTTGCAGTTGTGATAGTTCTGTGTTAAACTGGGTTTGTGGTATGCGTGGTTTCCTTCTCCTCTTGTCAGGTCTTGCCAGTCCTGAGTTGAGAGAGCTCAGCCTCCAGTTTGGCTATATAGTTGCATCTCTCACATGTATTTGTGTTTTGTGGGAGAAGGAGTGGGTTGTCTGTGTACATGAGGCAATTGTAACATTGCCTCAAGATGCCCAGATTCACCAGCTGAACAGGAGAGGACGCTAGCAACTGACCCTTCGACATGCTAGAAAAAGTGAAAAAGTTTGCTGTGTAACTGAGTCAGAAGGGATCTATAGGGAAATGGGTACTCAAGGGGATTCTAGGCTAATGTAGTACTTTGTTTAGTATATAAGTACTTTACCTATATAAAAATGCTTTAGGAGCAAGTGCTGAGCTTTTGAGATAGAGAATAGACTGTTTAGATTGCAAGTAGAGAAGTTCTAAGGGAAAATTTGAAGAGCAGACTTTACGGAGCCAGAAATAGTTTAACCTTGTTTAACCGGCGCTGCCCGATGGTGCTCTCTGGGCAACTCCACGCTAAATCACGCAAAAGCGCGCTAAAGCGGGCTTTATAGCAGGGGGTTGAAAAGAGCTAGGAATTGACCCAAAATGGCCAATAGACTACAAGTTTCTGGCTGGAACCACAGCTCTAGGGACAAATAGGCTGCTCAGTGCTCCCCACTCCCACTGGTGAACAAAGAAGCTTCCCTTTATCCAAATAAGGATATGGAATAGCACAGGAACCAAGCCAAAGCCCAGAGATCAGCAAACTCTGAAGACTGGACTATTCTAGTTCAGTAAGGCGGGAAAACAAGATTTTTTTTTTTTGCAGAAAACAGAGGAAAAACAGACAGTAAATGCTTTTAAACGGCTAGCGCACTTGAGTGTGTTAGCCTACAGGTAAAATTAAGCAACAAATAACTTTTTAAAAGTGCAAAACAGTTAATCAACACAAAAACAGTTTAAATAGAATGTAGAACTATATAAACAGGCGAAAATGCAGTCGCTAAGCAGTAAATAATCAAAAAGCCAGAAAAAAATACTTAAATGGAAAAAGTCACTCTTTTGCTCTCTGCTGCTTGTAGAACTCTGCAGGACACCACAAGGAGCTGTGCTGAGTTGAATACAAGCGAAAAAGCTTGCTAAAGCGGGCTTTATTACAGGGGTCCTTAAAAGAGCTAGGAATTGACCCAAAATGGCCAATAGACTACAAGTTTCTGGCTGGAACCACTCCTCTAGGGACAAATAGGCCGCTCAGTGCTCCCCACTCCCACTGCTGAACAAAGACGCTTCCTTTTATCCAAATAAGGATATGGAATAGCACAGGAACCAAGACAAAGCCCAGAGATCAGCAAACTCTGAAGACTGGACTATTCTAGTTCAGTAAGGCGGGAAAACAAGATTTTTTTTTTTTTGGTTTTTTGCAGAAAACAGGAAAAACAGACAGTAAATGCTATAAATGCTTTTAAACAGCTAGCACACTTGAGTGTGTTAGCCTACAGGTAAAATTAAGCAACAAATAACTTTTTAAAAGTGCAAAACAGTTAATCAACACAAAAACAGTTTAAATAGAATGCAGAGCTGTATAAACAGGTGAAAATGCAGTCGCTAAGCAGTAAATAATCAAAAAGCCAGAAAAAATACTTAAATCAGGAAAAAGTCACTCTTTTGCTCTCTGCTGCTTGTAGAACTCTGCAGGACACCACGAGGAGCTGTGCTGAGTTGAATACAAGCGAAAAAGCGCTCTAAAGCGGGCTTTATTACAGGGGGCTGAAAAGAGCTAGGAATTGACCCAAAATGGCCAATAGACTACAAGTTTCTGGCTGGAACCACTCCTCTAGGGACAAATAGGCTGCTCAGTGCTCCCCACTCCCACTGGTGAACAAAGACGCTTCCTTTTATCCAAATAAGGATATGGAATAGCACAGGAACCAAGACAAAGCCCAGAGATCAGCAAACTCTGAAGACTGGACTATTCTAGTTCAGTAAGGCGGGAAAACAGGATTTTTTTTTTCTTTTTTGTAGAAAACAGAGGAAAAACAGAAGTAAATGCTATAAATGCTTTTAAGAGGCTAGCGCACTTGAGTGTGTTAGCCTACAGGTAAAATTAAGCAACAAATAACTTTTTAAAAGTGCAAAACAGTTAATCAACACAAAAACAGTTTAAATAGAATGCAGAGCTGTATAAACAGGATAAAATGCAGTCGCTAAGCAGTAAATAATCAAAAAGCCAGAAAAAAAATACTTAAATCAGTTATAGCAAATACAGTTATAACAAATGCTCTGAAATATACTGTATATTTCAAAATGTTTGAGAAGGACAGTCAGAACACAAGAAGGTTCAGGCGAAAGAGAAAAAAAAAAAAAAAAAAGTTTTGTTTTACCTTTTGAAAGGGAAAAAGGAGGAACAGAAGGCCTTATCAAATGTTCTCTCTGTATTAAGCAGAATGAGCTAACGACACCAGACTGGGAGGTGTGTCACAGTAGAGGCGGGCAACTGCAAAGCCACCAAGTATAAGAGCAAGACACCAACAAGGAGGGAGGGTGGGACAAAATAGCCTACAGACAGCAAGCACTAGAGAGACAAATGAAAGTTTTTAAACAGATAAGGATTTGTGAAGATACTGAATAGACAAAGTGCTTATATATATTAAATTGTAAAAACAGTAATCTGTAAAAATAATCAAAAAAAATCAAGATACTTATATTTTGTAGCTCAGTTGCGGTCAACAACTTCTCCAGTCTGCACTGTGTGCAAAGACAGAAACCCTACCAAAGTTAGGGCTTAAAAACCAGAACAGCTTCTTTTTTTTTACAAGAACACAAAAGAACCAGCCCAGTTTCCTTTTCATTGATTATGGCCTGAAAATGATCACAAGAATAATTATCTTCCCCTAAATCTAGTAATTCCATTCCCTCTTTAAAATGCTTAGCCCTGCCTGCAGTATTAAAATTCCTTTGTTAGAAAATATCTGTACATTCTGATATTTCTCTAATTTTAAGCCGTGTATCCAGAATTATGAAATAATATTAGCTGTATGCTTTTCTAGTGTTGATTGAAATAGCATTACTTAGTTTTGTTACAGTATTCTTTATATGCAAGGAAATAAGTACCATAATTGCATTTAGGAATAAATTAACACACATTTCTTATGCCGATATCCTCCAGTGCTCACTTTTTTCAAAAACATTACTTTCTGAAATTTTCTAGGGTACTTGACATTTCTTACCAAATCATTTTGTAAACTACAATCTGTTCTAATTGAAACAGTTCATAATATCCAGTAACTGAATACTATATTTCATACCTCTAAACTGTCCAGATTTTCACAGACTGTCCAGATTTTTCCCTCATATTTTTGATATTTACTTTATAAAATGTTTGGCTTTCTGGCAACTCATTGGAGACTGAAATCACTAAATAATGACAAACATTTGACTTTTAGACTTCATACAGCTCAGGAAAATGCATGATAATGCAAAACCTGTTATTCTGTCAGCTTTGTAAGTTTATAAGAGCAATGTTTAAAAATTGCCCTTATTTTTAGGCCTTTATTTCCCCATCATTCCTGGCTATGTCCAGAACACTTGTTGAGAGGTATACTATATTTGATTAAGTGATGACCACATATGCTTAGATTATCTAGTCTCACACTAAAACGTTTTATCCTTGTTGACTTTATTATAAATGTTATTAATGGGTATAATAATTTAGGGGTAAATAGCTTTTATACCATTTATATCATTGTCTGTTGGCATCCATAAAGTACAGTAATGAATTAAATGTATTGAAGGAATGCTTTATATATCCTTGTCTTTCTTGGTGTCATTTTACCAATATTTCCATGTAATATTTTTTTCCAAAATGTCTCAAAATAACTCTGTTCAAGTTGACAATTAAGTATGTCTTTAACAGAGGTACAATCCAAAAGTTATACTCAATATGGGTCTACTTCAGTACACTGAACTTTCACTTACCCCACTTTCATAATGCTGAGACAAAAAGGCAGACAACCCCATAACACCGATGTCCTGGAACACCAACTTTCCAATCCAGGTAAGTAACCAGTTGGCCACCATGTTGAACATTGTCCCTAACCCCCATGGTAGTGCAATCTAGGCATTGGTATATTTAGTTAGAAGGGGTGTAGGGGGGTGCAGCTCCCCACACAGGGGAGTGTGGGAGAGGTGAAGTCACCCACATGGGTGGGTTTTAGGGTTGTCACCTTTTCAAATGCCCAAAGTGGGACATTTTTGGTGCAAATGTCAGATTTTGCAGGGCAAAACATACCGACAGCCGGTACAAAGTACAGAACTTCACTTTTTGGCCTACATAAAAGCTTATTCTTGTAGCATTTTAGTTGCTTATTCTGTTTTTTATCACATTTAGGTGTTTCATATACAAAATAACTGTTTTATGCAACTATTACATAAAATATAGAAAATATGTTTGTCCTAAAAATCTCAGGACATTTGCCATTTTTTCGATTTCTTTGCAGGACACAACTGCCGAAAGAGGGACTGTCCCTCGCAAAGTGGGACAGGTGATAACCCTAGTGGGTTTACTTTGCTTCTGTTTTAATTTTATTTCAGGTTGGCCAAGCAGTTACTTACCTGAAGTGGAAAGTCAGTGTTCCAGAATGTCGGTGTTATGGGGTTGTTGGCCTTTTCCTCTCAGGGTTATGAATGTTGGATGAGAGAAAGTTCAGTCTACTGAAGAAAACCCACTCAATATACATTTTTTCTTTCTATGTTTTGTTTATAATTGGATTGAAAGCACACGCAATTCCAAGTGGAATGAAATCACTTAATCATTTGTGGTGGTTAGAGTATTCATCACTTGGAATTGCCTGTTCTTTCACTCTAATTGTGGTTTTGGTTGTTTTGTTTGAGAGTGATTGCTCCCTTCTGTGGAGGTCTTGTGTACAATTTGTAGCATCACCAAAATGCTGCACAATGTCAATAAACAAAAAATTATTTTCTGGCTTAGAAACTCGGAGGAAGACGTTACCCTCATAAAGATGCCTGTAATTAATCTGGGAATAACTTTGCAAGGCAGTTTCCAGTTACTATAGATATTCTCTGCAAAATTATCTCTAGCTAGCACAAGCAGAAGTAAAGAAAGATGACAGCCTTGATAAGTGTCACAACCTAAAACACATACAAATAAATTTTAGAAATGTATTTCACATAAATTCTTGATCTCTTACATATTGTTTTTAAAACATTCCCAAACTCCGATAATCTCTTAGCCTCCATGTTATTAATCATCAGCATTAAATTGATATTGGCCTATAATTTTACATTCTGCGCTTCATTTCTCTGGTTTTGATATCATAGATGTTATTCAGTACCACCAAGAACATTCTTGTGAAAATTCAAAATTTTCCCCAGTTTAATTAAATATTTTCCAGATATTCCTATATAGGTCTCATGTCAAACGTTTGAAATCCAGAGTTTTCATAATTTCATAACATTTAATATCTGATCTAATATTTCAGCACTGTAGGGCCTATATAAATTGGCTAAACCCTATTTGTTAAACTATATGTACTGTTGTGAAGATGGATATTGAAATCCTTCGGTATTTTTATTGTAAATAAACATACTTTTTCAAAGGGATTATATTATGGCATTGTGAGCAATGCTTCCACAGCAATGTCCTTGCATGCCAGTGAAGTGTTATCTGGTTTAGAATGAGTCGATGACTATACCATCATTGCTAGGGTAAGTGGAAATAAGTTAAGATTTCCATTTTCCTGCGCTATTTGGGTGTAGTGAGATAAGTACTAATGTTTATAAAAAATGGGGAAATCTAACTGCTTTCACATATTTTAGCTGGGATTATAGGATAGAAGACATAATTTACATTTAAAGGATTCAGTTATTTTAAAAAATATGTTTGTGTTATAAAATGTTGTAAGCAGAACTAGAATTTTTACTGATTAAGTTATTGCCTTTCCATATTTAACCTCATGATGTCCAGAAATATTAACTAAGGTGATGTTTTCTCCCAATTTAACATCAAACCATATGAAGTAAAAATGTGTACAGGGTTGTCACACTAACAATCTAGCATGTGCAGTAGAATGCTTACATATGTTATAAATGGTAATATCAAAATAACTTTTATACACTTTGAATCAGTTGGCGAATTAATAAGCTGATTATTATAAAACTGAAGTATTATTGCCATGTATTCATCTAACAATCTGCTATATAATCTGTTTGCCCATATGTTGATGAGATCCTAATATGTATCTCACTGACCCTGAATAGCTACTTCAGAAAAGTTATATTTCCAGAATTTATTTGATGTTTCTTCTCACCAATTTTGAAAACCATACATATTTGTATGAAAGTGTGGTAGCGTCCATAACTTAGGCACACCTTCTTATAGAAATCTAAATTCTATTAATTTTCCCCTTCTGGCCAGAATTGCTGCAGTCAAAGACTTACAAATTTGCAAATTTCTTCATAATTCTAAGCATCTGAAGGGGTCATTGTCAATAAATTATAGAAATTGCTCTCTATTTCGAAATCTCATATAGGAGACTAATAACCTCAACAAGATAAGGGGGAGCTTGAAGTTCCAGACCTAGTGAGAAACATCAGAATGGTTTCTACTGCCCAATACTTTCATGCACACTACAAACAATACCCCATCTATATGCTTCTAGAAGTAATGGTCATTGTTGAAATAGTATAAAGTGTATAACAGGGTGGAAAGAAGAAAGATGTAGGATCCTTGAGGACATGACATATTGCTAAGGCAAGAGCTGAGATCATTTTTGCTTTAAAATTGATAACTCTGGCATTCATTAACCAGACTGGAAGGCTAACTGAATGCTGCTTTGGCCTGACCTCTTGTAAAGGAGAAAATAATACCATTTTTGCCTTCACCATGTTGAAGTTTTAAGCCAGGAGAAAAAATACTAAATTGTGACACTTAGTGCCACTACTGAGTATCAGATGAAATGCTAAGCTCCCACTGAGGATCTAGCAGATTATTTTGGAAAACATGTTACTTCTGGTAAGCTCTTTGATAAACTACTATATTAAAACTATATTGAGTTTTGCACACCTTAAACACCCAAATCTCCAGAACTGCCAAAAGAGAATTGGAAAGAATGTTACAAGTAACACTGTCAGAGAAAGAATGATGGCAACCTGTGAGTTTCTACCAGGATTTAGCATTCATTTTACTCACCTCAAAAGAGTGCACCATAAACAAAATAAAAGAGTGCTCCATTAACAAATAAAAGAGTGCACCATTGACAAATAACTGCTATGGAAATAGATAGCAAATGTCGGTGGGGAAATCAGGGTGGCAATGTAACCCAAAGGAAGCAAACTGCTCTCATATGCAGATGATTGTCCCCTAAACATTATCTTATATCTTATTGGGTCGATGAATATATTCTCCACCTAAACAAGAGCATAATAATATAATGTAAACAAACATCATTTTGTTATTTCACAATGCTGATAAAGATGAGGAAGCAAATGCTCTGGGACATCTATTTCTTTCTATCTGTGTAGCTAGCTACACATCCTAGTTTAAATGGGCAAATAGTCTGACATCCAGTACTGAAATTAATAACATACTTTGAAGAATTTTCCTGCATTTTAGGGATAACAGTTCATAAAGCAGAGGAAACTGTTATATCTATCTATCTATGTATCTATCTATCTATCTATCTATCTATCTATCTATCTATCTATGTATCTATCTATCTGTCTATTTGTCTATCTCTTTGTATATCTCAGTGTACTTCTACAATTCTAGGCAAATGCATGTTTGTTGTAGTTTCAACATAGTTTAATTTATACTCTTCATGATATATTCTCAACAAAGTTTGGTTGTAAAAAATATTCTTGAGGCTTCCAACTACTGCCATTTCTCAGAAACTGGATTAAAAGATGTGAGATACATACCTTAGTATTAAATTAGCATTACATTATGACACCCCCTTGCTTTTTGTTGTAGTCTTCTCTATTGTATTTACTTTTATTTTGGACCAGGAAACATATATAGTTCAGCTATGAAGAAAACAGCTATTGAGTAAATATTTGTTTTATTATGCTAGGTAGTAAGTGACTACACATCCCTGCACAGCACATCCGTTCAATGACCCACAACACCAGATAGTGAAAAAAAAAAGAGTCTGACAGTTTACAAGTTGACAATTAATTACTTGCAACAGTGACTGTTAATAGGCATCTTTTGAAGTGTTGACTGTTCAGTTGTTTTTAATGTAGTTTAGCTTATAACATTTCAGAGGCAGTGTGCAAACTAGCTATTATGTGATCACTATCATTTAACTGACAGCTTGTAAGCTATCATACTTTTTTCAAACAGTGACACCCTTACAAGTAGGCACAAATGGCGGGGCAAGTGCCACATTTCTCCCACACTTGCAGTGGCCCTGGCTGTGTTCAGTCATCACGCCAAGCATGTATGTATAGTGACATATGCATGATTTTGCACCTGCCCTTGGCCTTAGAAACTTTAGAACAGTTTATCTGTAATTTGTCAGTATCTTTTTATTAGTACATAGTTACTACAACCAAATGTTATACAGTGCACAACAATTTGCAAGTGAAGTCAGAGAGTAACATACTTTTTTGAGTCACAGGTGAGAAATGCCATGTAAGTAGTTTGGGTGATTTTCACTGCAGCTAGGAACACTTACACTATCAGTCTTAGATTTTGGGTGGAGTACCCACTTTTATTGGAAGCCAAGGGAGAAAAGCTTCACATATCACAAACATTAATGTAATCATAGTAGTATGGAGGAATAACAAACACCATATCAATCTTTATCTTAATAATTTATATCCTAATAGCAATTACCAAAAGTAAATATGCGTTTATTAGATTGAGATCAAACCTCCCCATACGAGCCATAGCAGCAATGCAGGAACCTTAGTGACTAGTTAGTACATAATAAAACATGACACTTTACATTGCCAGCTCATAAAGGTTTTAAGTTGATTACTGAAGAAGCATAATAAAGTTCTAACAAAAGGATCTGTCTGGCAGTTTGCACATCTCCCCATCTTGCTCACATAGCTGATCGTGTCCCTCATTTTATTCATAGTCTAAGAAACACCCATCATAGTAGATACCAGTGTTTACATTTGATGAAAATCTGCTCATTCAGCTTCACAGAGGACTGAAAAACAAGTATTTGGCCATTAGAGACAGGGTTATACCAAACAACAAGAAGCATGGTTTAAATGGAATACTAGCAATCAAAAGTCAGCAGTAGTATGCCCACTATGTCACTCCTGCCCAAACAGTTTGGAAAGCTAAGTACAAACAATTAGGTGATAGCAACTAGTCTCAGCTTGTCTCAACCATTTATATATGGAGTAGGACTAATCCATATGAATATTTTCATAAGTGTCCTCTGTCAGTGAAAAGCTAGCATAATCTGTGCACATTCATTAAAGTTTTTCAGATGCTAAGGACTTTTTGAAAAATATACTTACTAAGCTATATTTATTCCGTGCAAGTCTTGCTTTAGGGTTCCTCCTCTGATATTCCACTCCTTAAACTTTCCAGGGATTTGCCAAAAACTGCACAGGTCTCCAGTAAGCCTGTTAGGAATATAATAAAGAAAGATTGTCTGTTCACCCTTGAATAGTTGGAGATACTTTCATACCACTATTATCACCCATGATAATTTTGTATCCTGTATTATTGCATAAAGAAACCACAACCTTCATTTGTGACATAGAACATCTGCAAAAACATCCAAAAATATTTAGTTAGCAGCCCATATCTTGTCCTCTAGAATGAGGAAGAAATAATAAACTCACACCTTGACTGCCTTCCCTGCTGATTCCACGAGTACTTCAAACATGTGAATAAACTGGTGCACTGAACATTCATAGACTTTTAAGGTTCAGAGAAAGATTAAATCCCACACTTTTTTGGCCACAGATTCCAATTATCTTGCAAAGTTTTTCTTTATTTATCTTATTTTTCTTCAGTAAGTAATTACTATTCATGGCAACTTCAACTCAACTCTGGTATTCAACCCCTGTGATCTGCCAGTCATGACATTTGCAGCTGAATTTTTCCAGTGTTCATTCCTGGGGTCTAACAGTTTCTGTCTGCATACTGGGAGTGCAGCCAGGATTGTGGAACTTTTTACCAACCCGCACCCTACTTTTTAAAAGGTAACTCCCTCTCTGTAACGGCATCAATTCTCAAGTCAGTGCAGTTTTTCAGAAAGCGAACCTTTTCAGTAATGAAATAAATCCTTAAATGGCAGGCTTAAGAAACACTCCATTTGGCTATCTAGGCATTTCAACTTAATGAAAAGCTGTTTACTAAAAATGGTTAATATAAAATGCAACTACAGTAATTATTATATGGCATACCACATTAAAATGTTAAGTTACCCCATAGGCACAGGCATGTATACCCTGTTGCATCATACTATAAACCTGACTACACACTTCTTGCATACATATGAAGAATGTGAACTGATCCAGTTTAGTATTGGGAGGAGCCATGCTCTCCTTCTCTGTTTGAAAAGGCACACATATTGCCTAGATCTAGGGTTCTTGCAAGCCTAGATAAACTCACATACCAGGCACTGCTACTAATTCAGGCACTGAAATTAATGAAAGTGTAGCAGATACTCAGCATATCGTAGGACTGATGCACCTACTCAGCATATCATAGGACTGATGCACCTACTCAGCATATCATAGGACTGATGCACCTACTCAGCATATCATAGGACTGATGCACCCATCACTATTTCATAGCAGTGGAAGAGGGAGAGAAAGGCAGAAACATCTGACCCCTTGTAGGTACCTTTTATCGTGCGCAGTGCTTGTCTCATCTCCATTAGAAATTTAATGTCCTAGTAGTTCCTGACGCCCCAAAGGTGTAGGCAGGAACTGCTATGGGTGTTTATGAAAGGAATTCTTTTTAAGATTTTAGGCTAGCACAGTGATTCCCTTAAAACAGTTTGCTCACTTGGGAGGACAGTGAGTGTGTACTTTTAACTCCCAGTGGGTATGACTTGAGCTTTTAAAAGTTATCACCTTACAGTTCAACCAAATACTAATATCTCTGGAAGCATAAATGTTACTAGAAAACTGTAAATGGCAAACTATGCAGGATAAATTAATCTTTATATTAGTGGCATTCATTCAGTTTGATGCTTTAAATTGGATTTTAGAAGCCAAAATAAAGGAAGTGAATATTAATTTTGTAATGTTATGTAAATAGCTTATGATATATCAGTAACCATCCAAGCCAGACATACCGCCTGCAGAATTTTCTTCATACATTTGTGAACTTTCATATGAGGCTATGCAGTTCAGTCTATATTACTTGAATGTTGAGATATTTAAAGAAATATGAAAATTATTACAATACAAATAAAAGGCGTACAAATAGTATTCAATATATCTTTAGCTGCATTAAACAGAGATCAAATATCAATAAAATTGTGTTTGTCATCATGTATGCTTTATTAATCATATCATAATTATTAATGCAAATATGAACAAACAATATTTGATGCCTAGAGGCATCAGTAGGAGTTAACTGCAGAAATGCTGTAACGAGGGATTCACATCCAGATCAGGAGAGGTCATTGTACCCCTGTACTCTTCACTTATCAGACCAATGATTGAGTACAACGCCCCATTCGGAATGTACCTTACCCGACACCTGCAGCAGTTGGAAAGACCCCAAAAGTTCCTCACCAAAAGGATAAAGGGGCTCAAACATATGTCATACGATGCCCGACTGAAGAAACTCCAGCTCTATTCAGTCGCATACCGTCTGCTCAGAGGTGATCTGTGCCTGACATACAAGGCCATGTCCAACCCGGAATTAATGGACATGCTCCACCTCAAAAATCCAAATCCACCAGAGCCACGAGAGCAAGAGACTTAAACCTCAACACGGATATAAATAGGACGTGCTGGAGGGACAGATTCATCACCCAGAGACTCCCTACACTATGGAACAGAATCCCAGTCCATGTGAGGCAGAGCCCCTCACTGACTCTGTTCAAGAGAAATCTCGACGAGTGGATGGGAGATCGTAGGTTTACCCCGGGAATCATCTCTGTATCACTGCTGGACAGAGGCACAGCAAATTAATGGGTATAGTATTCTCATCCTAAGGGGTGGTGAAAGCCACACACACTCTGGCTAGGCTTATAAATGCCCTAGGGCAGATAGCCTAGTATGAACCTATGAACCTATGAACCTATGAATGAGTTAAACTGCTAATTATTACTGTTGTACTATCATCAGCATAGCACACAGTCATTGGGAGTAGAAAGCCATTCCTTAATATGTTACTTGAAGTGCATTGTCTAATTCTCCTACTAAAGGCTTGCACTGCAGATAAACAAAATGAAGCAACAAATGGGACACCTGCACTACACCTTTTTAATTACTATATATGTGCAGAAGGTATTGGTCATATAGGTAGTATCACCCTCTCCCATTAAATTAATTCTGGACCAAACCTATACTTCTCAAGAAACTTCAGTAAATAGTGACTAGAAAGGGAGTAAAAGGCATGGGCAGAATCCATTAAACGTGTACCTGTATCATTCTTTTTGCTCCTCATACAGGAGGCAGTATATATCACAGTGTTCAGAAAAGTCCATTTGAGAGTTATTCACAGTGCTGCACATTAGAAGAACAATGGTTCATAACTCTCCACTAGAGCCATTCCACAGAGTTTCAGATGCAATATGCACATGCATTGAAATGGAAACAAAATGAAACATTTCCCGCATCAACCTTAGCAGTAACTTTTCATGGATTCACATGCACTTAAATGACAAGAAAATGAAACATGTCCTTGAACAAACCTTTAGTAATTTGTCCATATGTGCACAACTACTTCACTGATGTCAAAATGAACGTTTTTCCCCATTGACCCAGTCAGTAATTTTTACATGTATGCAGAAGCTTTTACCTCACATCAAAATTAAACATTTGCCCCATGACCACTTCAGTAGTTTGTCCATGTATGCACAAGTAATTTACTGTTGGTGGAATGAAGCATTTACTCCAATAATCTCTTCAATAGTTTGTTCATGTATATAAAAGCAGTCATGAAACATTTCCCAATGACACCTTCAGGTTGTTGTTCATGTATGCACATGCACATAAATAACATAAAAATGAAATATTTTACAAATGATACCTTCAATAGTTTGTCCATGTATGCACAAGCTCTTCACTGACATCAAAATAGAACCTTTCCCCAATGACCCCTTCATTAGTTTGCCCACACATGTGCAAGCACTTAAATTACAAAAAAAAAAAAAAAAAAAACAATTTCCCCATCAAGCCCTTCAGTAGTTTGTCAAAGTATGCATAAGCATTTCACTGACAGCAAAATTAAACATTTCCCCAATGACCCCTTCAGGAATTTTCCCATGTGTATAGAAGCACTTAAATGACAACAAAATGAAACATTTCCTCCAACAGACCCTTCATTACTTTGTCCATATATGCACAAGTACTTTGATTTCAGAATGAGACATTTCATTCAATGATGAATTCAACAGTTTGTCCATGTATGCACAAACAATTCACTGACATCAAACTGAAACATTTATTTCAATGACCCCTTCAGTTTTTGTCCATGCATGTATGCACATACTTAACTAACATACAAATGAAACCTTTTCCCAATGATCCCTTCAGTAGTTTGTCCATGTATGCACAAGCACTTCACTGACATCAAAATGAAAAATCTCCCCCAACCACCCTCCAGTAGTTTGTTTATGTTTGCATACACACTTAAATGACATAAAAATGAAATTGAAATATTTCCCTCAATTACCCTTTCACTAGATTGTTCATGCATGAAATCATGCCAACAAAATGAAAACTTTCTTCAAATGATCCCTTCAGTAGTTTGCCCATGTATGCACCAACACTTCACTGAAATCTAAATGAAGCTTTCCACAAATGACCACTTCAGTAGTTTGTCCATGTACAGGCACACAATTAAATGACTTAAAAATTAAACATTTTCTTCAGTGACCCCTTCACTAGTTTGTTCATGCATGCACATGCACTTAAATGACAACAAAATTAAACATTTCCCCAACAACCCCTACAGTAGTTTGTGAATGTATGCACAGTTTACTGACATCAAAATGAAATATCATCCCCCAATGACTGCTTCAGTAGTTTGTCCATATATGCACGTTCACTGACATCAAAATTAAAAACATCCCCCAACAACCCCTTCAGTAGTTTGTCCATATATGCATAAGCACTTCAGTGACATGAAAATTAAACATTTCACCCAAATGACCTCTTCATTAGTTTGTCCATGTATACACAGGTGCTTCAATGACATCAAAATGAAACATTTCCCCCAACAACCCCTTCAGTAGTTTCTCCATGCATGCACAAGCATGAATATGAAACATTTCTCCCAATGACCCCTTCAGTAGTTTGTCTATGTATGCACAAACACACCACTGACATCTAAATGAAACTTTCCCCAAACAACCCCTTCAGTAGTTTCTCCATGCATGCACAAGTATGAATAGGAAACATTACCCTCAAGGACCCTCTCAGTAGTTTGCCCATGTATGCACAAACACTTCACTGACATCTAAACAAAACTTTCCCCAAACAACCCCTTCAGTAGTTTGTCCATATGCACGCACAAACTTAAATGCCATAAAAATGAAATATTTTCCTCAGTGACCCCTTCTCTAGTTTGCTCATGCCAATAAAATGAAACATTTCCCCATCAGCCCCTATATTAGTTTGTGAATGTATGCACAAGCAGTTTGCTGACATCAAAATTAAACTTTTCCCCCAATGACCACTTCAGCTGTTTGTCCATGTATGAACAAGTACTTCATAGACATCAAAACAAAACATTCCTCCAATGACCCCATCACTAATTTGTTCATGCATGCACAAACATTTAAATGACAACAAATTGAAACATTTCCCTCATTAAACCCTACCACAGTTTATCCATGTATGTACAAGCTCTTCTCTGACATCAAAAAGAAACATATGCCAATAGCCCTTACAGTAGTTTGTCCATATATGCACAAGACAAAAATGAAATATTAAACCCATTGACCCCATGAGTAGTTTGCCCATGTATGCACAAGAACTAAAATAAAACATTTTACCCAACAACCACTTCAGTAGTTTGTCCATATATGCATAACCACTTCAGTGACATGAAAATTAAACATTTCACCCAAATGACCTCTTCATTAGTTTGTCCATGTATACACAGGTGCTTCAATGACATCAAAATGAAACATTTCCCCCAACAGCCTCTTCAGCAATTTCTCCATGCATGCACATGCATGAATATGAAACATTTCCCTCAATGACCCCTTCAGTAGTTTGCCCATGTATGCACAAACACTCCACTGACATCTAAACAAAACTTTCTCCAAACAGCCCCTTCTGTAGTTTCTCCATGCATGCACAAGCATGAATATGAAACATTTCCCCCAATGACCCCTACATTAGTTCATCCATGTATGTACAAGCACTTCATTGACATAAAAATGAAAAATGTTCCCAATGACCCTTCAGTACTTTATCCATGTACACACACAAACTTAAATGACATAAAAATGAAATATTTTCCTCAGTGACCCCTTCACTAGTTTGCTCATGCATGCACCTGCACTTAAATGACAATAAAATGAAACATTTCCCCATCAAGCCCTACAGTCATTTGTGAATGTATTTACAAGCAGTTTGCTGACATCAAAATGAAACTTTTCCCCCAATGACCACTTCAGCTTTTTGTCCATGTATGATCAAGTACTTCACAGACATGAAAACAAAACATTCCTCCATTGACCCTTTCACTAATTTGTTCATGCATGCACAAGCACTTAAATGAAAACAAATTTAATCAGTTCCCCCATCAAACCATACAACAGTTTATTAATGTATGTATAAGCTCTTCTCTGACCTCAAAAAGAAAGATTTGCCAATAGCCCTTACAATAGTTTGTCCAAATATGCACAAGCGCCAAAATGAAATATTAAACCCATTGACCCCATGAGTAGTTTGTTCATGTATGCACAAGAACTAAAATAAAACATTTTCCCCAACCACCCCTTCAGTAGTTTCTCCATGCACGCACAAGCATGAATATGAAACATTTCCCCGAATGACCCCTACATTAGTTCGTCCATGTATGCACAAGTACTTCACTGACATCAAAATGAAAATGTTTTCCAGTGACCTCTTCAGTACTTTCCATGTATGCAAACACACTCAAATGACATAAAAATGAAACATTTCCCTCTATGACCCTCTCACTAGTTTGTTCATGCATGAACAAGCATCTAAATGACATTTCTTCAAATAACCCCTTCAGTGGTTTGCCCATATATGCACAAACACTCCACTGACATCTAAATGAAACTTTCCTCAAACAACCCTTTTCAGTAGTTTGTCCATGTACACACACAAACTTAAATGACATAAAAATGAAATATTTTCATCAGTGACCCATTCACTAGTTTGTTCATGCATGCACATGCACTTAAATGACAACAAAATTAAACATTTCCCCAACAACCCCTACAGTAGTTTGTGAATGTATGTACAAGCAGTTTGCTGACATCAAAATGAAACAAGCCCTTCACTGACATCAAAATGAAAAATTTCCCAGTGGCCCCTTCAGTACTCTGTCGATGTATGCACACATACTCAAATGACATAAAAATAAAACAATTCCCTCGATGACTCTTTCACTAGTTTTTTCATGCATGAACAAGCACTTAACTGACAGCAAAATGAAATATTTCTTCAAATGACCCCTTCAGTAGTTTATCCACGTATGCTCAAATACTTCACTGACATCAAAATAAAAATTTTCCCCCAACCCCTTCAGTAGTTTGTCCATGCCTGACCAAGTAATTCACAGACATCATAACAAAGCATTCCTCCAATGATCCCTTCACTAGTTTGTTCATGCATGCTCAAGCACTTAAATGACAACAAATTGAAACATTCCCCCATTGAAACCTGCAGTAGTTTGTCCATGTATGTACAAGCTCTTCTCTGACATCAAATGGAAACATTTGCCCAATGACCCTTATAGCAGTTTGTCCATGCATGAACCAGCACCAAAATGAAATATTACACTCATTGACTCCATGAGTAGTTTGCCCATGTATGCACAAGAACTAAAATAAAACATTTTCCCCAACAACCCCTTCAGCAGTTTGTAGGCAATGCATAAGCACTTCACTGACATGAAAATTAAACATTTAACCCAAATGACCTCTTCATTAGTTTGTCCATGTATGCACAAGTGCTTAAATGACAGCAAAATGAAACATTTCTCCCAACAACCTCTTCAGTAGTTTCTCCATGCATGCACAAGCATGAATATGAAACATTTCCCCCAATGACCCCTTCAGTAGTTTTTCCATGTATGCACAAGTGCTTCAGTGATATCAAAATGAACATTTCCTCAAAGACCTCTTCAGTACTGTGTCCATGTATGCACATGCAGTGAAAAGACAACAAAATGAAACATTTCCTCCAATGACCCCTTCAGTAGTTTGTCCATATATGCACATGCATTGAAATGAAAACAAAATGAAACATTTCCCACATCAACCCTAGCAGTAGTTTTTCATGGATTCACATGCACTTAAATGACAAGAAAATGAAACATTTCCTTGAACAAACCTTTAGTAATTTGTCCATATGTGCACAACTACTTCACTGATGTCAAAATGAACTTTTTTCCCCATTGACCCAGTCAATAATTTTTACATGTATGCGGAAGCTTTTCCCTGACATCAAAATTAAACATTTGCCTCATGACCACTTCAGTAGTTTGTCCATGTATGCCAAAGTACTTTACTGTTGGTGGAATGAAACATTTACTCCAATGATCTCTTCAGTAGTTTGTCCATGTATATACAAGCAGTCATGAAACATTTCCCAATGACTCCTTCAGGTTGTTGTTCATGTATGCTCATGCACTTAAATAACATAAAAATGAAAGATTTTACAAATTATACCTTCAATAGTTTGTCCATGTATGCACAAGCTTTTCACTGACATCAGAACAGAACCTTTCCCCAATGACCCCTTCATTAATTTGTCCACACATGTGCAAGCACTTAAATTACAAAAAAAAATTTAACAATTTCCCCATCAAGCCCTTCAGTAGTTTGTCAAAACATGCATAAGCATTTCACTGATGGCAAAATTAAACATTTCCCCAATGATCCCTTCAGGAATTTTCCCATGTGTATAGAAGCACTTTAATGACAACAAATGAAACATTTCCTCCAAGAGACCCTTCATTACTTTGTCCATATATGCACAAGTACTTTGATTTTAGAATGAGACATTTCCTACAATGATGACTTCAGCAGTTTGTCCATGTATGCACAACCTCTTAAATGACATCAAAATGGAACATTTTCCTCATTGATGTCTTCAGTAGTTTATCCATGTATGCACAAACAATTCACTGACATCAAACTGAAACATTTCTTTCAATGACTCCTACAGTTTTTGTCCATGTATGCATGTACACACTTAACTAACATACAAATGAAACCTTTTCCCAATGATCCCTTCAGTAGTTTGTCCACGTATGTACAAGCACTTTACTGACATTAAAATTGAACCTTTTCCCCATGACCCCTTCATTAGCTTGTCCACACATGCACGAGCATCTAAATTACCAAAAAGTGAAACAATTTCCCTATTAAGCCCTACACTAGTTTGTCAAAGTATGTGCAAATGTTTCAATAGCATCAAAATGCACATTTCCCCTGATGCCCCTTTCTGTAGTTTGTGCATGCCTGCACAAGCATGAATATGAAACATTTCTCCAATGACCCCTGCATTAGTTTGTCCATGTATGCACAAGCACATCATTGACATCAAAATGACAAATCTCCCCAACAGCCCTCCAGTAGCTTGTTTATGCATGCATACACACAAATGACATAAAAATGAAATTGAAATATTTCCCTCAATTACCCTTTCACTAGATTGTTCATGTATGAACAAGCACTTAAATGACAACAAAATGAAGTATTTCTTCAAATGACTCCTTCAGTAATTTGCCCATGTATGCACGAACACTTCACTGACATCAAAATGAGACTTTCCACAAACGACTGCTTAAGTACTTTGTCCATGTACATGCACACAATTAAACGACATAAAAATGAAATATTTTTCTTCAGTGACCCCTTCACTAGTTTGTTCGTGCATGCACATGCACTTAAATGACAACAAAATTAAACATTTTCCCTCAACCCCTACAGTAGTTTGTGAATGTATGCACTCGCAGTTTGCTGACATCAAAATGAAACATCTCCCCCAATGACTGCTTCAGTAGTTTTTCCACATATGCACATATACTTTACTAACATCAAACTTAAAATTATCCCCCAACAACCCCTTCAGTAGTTTGTCCATATATGCATAAGCACTTAAGTGACATGAAAATTAAACATTTCACCGAAATGACCTTTTCATTAGTTTGCCCATGTATACACAGATGCTTGAATGAGATCAAAATGCAACATTTCTCCATCAACCCCTACAGTAGTTTCTGAATGTATGTACAAGCAGTTTGCTGACATCAAAATGAAACAAGCACTTCATTGACATCAAAATGAAAAATTTCCCCAATGACCCTTTCAGTACTCTGTCCATGTATGCACACATACTCAAATGACATAAAAATAAAAAAAAATCCTCTATGACCCTTTCACTAGTTTGTTCATGCATGAACAAGCACTTAAATGACAGCAAAATGAAACATTTATTCAAATGACCCCTTCAGTAGTTTATCCATATATGCACAAATACTTCACTGACATCAAAATTAAAAATTTCCCCCAACAACTCCTTCAGTAGTTTGTCCATGCATGAACAAGTACTTCACAGATATCAAAACAAAACATTCCTCCAATGATCCCTTCACTAGTTTGTTCATGCATGCACAAGCACTTAAATGACAACAAATTGAAACATTTCCCCCATCAAAACCTGCAGTAGTTTGTCCATGTATGTACAAGCTCTTCTCTGACATCAAATGTAAACATTTGCCCAATGACCCTTATAGCAATTTGTCCATGTATGCACCAGCACCAAAATGAAATATTACACCCACTGACTCCATGAGTAGTTTGCCCATGTATGTGCAAGAATTAAAATAAAACATTTTCCCCAACCATCCCTTCAGCAGTTTGTCTGTATATGTATAAGCACTTCACTGACATGAAAATTACACATTTAACCAAATGACCTCTTCATTACTTTGCCCATGTATGCACAAGCACTTCACTGATATCACAATTAAACATTTTGGTGGCGGAGCGTAGATAGCCAACTTAGAGCAGTGAATTTTGAGAGCACCATAAACTTGTATAATAATACAGGAAAATGTTATTATTTTCAAGTTTAAAACATCAGAACTCTATAGATAAACTACTAAACTACATGAATATAAATTTTGGTGGAGATATACAAAATATTTCCTGTCAAGTAACCTGGAGATATATTGAATCACTGAATATGAGCAACTCAAGGAATTGTCATCCAGATGCTGCTTTGAAAAAAGAATTGCAATTGCTGACATCTACCTTACAGGAACTATCTTTGAAGATGGATGGCTTTAAAATGACTTAGAGAACCTCAAATTAAATTCTCAAAAACAGACTGATACTCTTAAGGAACTATTACAGCAACACCATGCAAAACTAACAAATATAGAGACTTCCCTAAATTACATTGAAGGGAGACTCAAACAGGAAGAATTCCAAAAAGAATTTCTGCTTAAACAGAATACATGGCTGCTTAACAAAATAGATGACTTATAAAACAGGGAAAGGAGAAACAACATAAGGATCTTTGGTCTGCCTGAAAACACTGAAGGAGAAGACATTATTTCATTCTTAACAACCTGGATACCTGAATTTTTAGACTTGAAAGAGGGACTTTCATTTGGAATTGAAAGGGCGCATAGAGCACTGAGGAAACCTGCTTCTAACTCATCAAATACTCCACCTAATCGATAGTTATACAATTTATTTCATTTCTGGACAAGGAACTAATATTAAAATCTGCTTGGAGAAAATCACCCTTAAAATACAATCAAAGCCTGATAAGGTTTGACAATGATTATTCTTCCAGAATACTAGAACAAAGGAAAAAAGTCTGGCCAATAATAAAACTGCTGAAACAAAGCAACATTAAAGCACAGCTGGCCTTTCCAGCAAAGATAAAAATAATTTTTGCCAATGAGATGAGAACCTTTAATGACTTAGAAGAAGCTACTATATTCATCAAAAACGACAACACAGTGTCTATCCCAGAAGAAATGGAATGGATGGCCCCTACTCTTAAAAGAATAAAAGAAAAAAAATGTTTGGACTGATGCTAGAAAGAAGAAACAAAAAAACTGATTCCAAGATAGCTGTTCAAAAAAAAAAACTCTTACAACTACATCTCTCAAAGTATCAACTGATATGGCACATCACTTGTCATCTGTTTTTATTTTAAAAAAAGGAAGGTTTCTTAAACAACTGAAAAACAGTAATGATTTATTCAGAATGTTCAAAGAGTACAATAATTCTTTACAAACAAAAGGTAGGTCAAGATGGATTACTATTCACATTATATATAAGCCAAACAAAACAACATATAATACAAACATAGAAGTTTCTATTTCCCTACTTGAACTCAGTGCATACTTATCTTGTTCATTTTTCATTGATTTTACTTATAATAATTTATGTAATTAATTAACTAATTCAACAAGGTACCATTCATCAGAGTTCAGACTCAAATGTAAAAAATTAACATCATATATAATAGCAGTAACAGTAGAGTGTTTTGAAAGAAACATGCTGTCATGGAGAATAATGCCTTCTTCAGTTAAAGTATGATTTAGAAATGTCATGTATATCCTGGTTAAATAATAGTAGCAAGCTCTTAGTACAAATGTCATCATTATTCTGTCTAATTGTTGTTAATATTAGTTATGGCATGTATCACAGCTACGAGTGCTGTTTGATCAATCCTGATATGGTGTGAGTGGATGCAGCTGTGTCTGGCAGCTAGTACAAATGTCATTATTATTCTGTCTAAACATAGTTAATATCAATTATGACAGGTATTATAGCTTCAAGTGCTGTTTGATCAGTCCTGATATGGTGTGCATGGATGCAGCTGTGTCTGGCAGCTAGTACAAATGTCATTATTATTCTTTCTAAACATAGTTAATATCAATTATGGCAGGTATCATAGCTTCGAGTGCTGTTTGATCAGTCCTGATATGGTGTGCGTGGATGCAGCTGTGTCTGGCAGCTAGTACAAATGTCATTATTATTCTTTCTAAACATAGTTAATATCAATTATGACAGGTATTATAGCTTCAAGTGCTGTTTGATCAGTCCTGATATGGTGTGCATGGATGCAGCTGTGTCTGGCAACTAGTACAAATGTCATTATTATTCTTTCTAAACATAGTTAATATCAATTATGACAGGTATTATAGTTTCAAGTGCTGTTTGATCAGTCCTGATATGGTGTGCATGGATGCAGCTGTGTCTGGCAGCTAGTACAAATGTCATTATTATTCTTTCTAAACATAGTTAATATCAATTATGGCAGGTATCATAGCTTCGAGTGCTGTTTGATCAGTCCTGATATGGTGTGCGTGGATGCAGCTGTGTCTGGCAGCTAGTACAAATGTCATTATTATTCTTTCTAAACATAGTTAATATCAATTATGGCAGGTATCATAGCTTCGAGTGCTGTTTGATTAAACCTGACATGGTGTGTGTGGATGCAGCTGTGTCTGGCAGCTGCTGTATGTTGCTGTTTTCATCTCTGGGAAGCTGTGGTTTGTGGCTTGTGATCGAAGTTTACTGATGCTTGTGCATTAGGAAGGGACATTTGGTGTTTTAGCCTGGATCCAGGGGAAGAGGGTGGATAAAACTGTGATTTAGGATATTTTGGCAGAGAAAAGTTGTTTATACATCTGCTAAGTGAGAGATAGGAAGGTTGGAAGAATGTGTTATCTCTTGTTGTGGAGGCTTGTTGGGGTTTTTTTTTTTTTTTGGATCTGTTTGCTCTCCATTCTTTTCCTCGCTGCTGCCTGACTGAAAGGGAGGGAATTTAGGCTTGAAGTTGCAGTGAAGTGAAGCTTTGCTTCAGGTGCATCGTGAGCCACTTGTATGCAGTACACAGACACACTAACAGAAACAGATGCTCCCAGGTTGCTATGGTAATGGAGACAGAGTGACGATAATACTTAATGGCTCTGAGGAGCCTCCGAGATAATTCTCAGCAATGAAGATTTTGTTTAAAAAATATATATAATAAAGAGGCTGTTTTAAACCACATGTACACATACTGATTGTCTCCCAACACTTTGTTTAGCTCATTAAGTTGATTCTTGATAAAAAAAAATAAATAAATAATAAGCACAATTTTGTATTTAAAATGTATTTTGGTCCAAAAACATTAAGGACTTACATAAGAGTGGAAGTCTGAGTTATTGTGAAAGACTAAGAGCACTTGGTCTTGTGCAGTACCCTTTGCAGTGGTCTGGGAGGTGAGCTTGCTCGGATGTGTTGGGCATATGGGGACAGCTGATTCTAGGGGTGTTTGGGGTTGCCGGGAAGTGCTAGAGAGTCATCAGATTTCCTTTGTGGAAATAACTGTTGGAATGGAAAGTGTGTAGAGTGCTTCACTGGCAGAGTGGCCACTGCATGGAACAGGCTGGTAAAATGGAACAGGACACATACTGGTTTGGATATTTTAAGAACAGCCTGGAAACACACCACATGAACTGGTGAATGATATTCTGGCAAAACTGGATGGGCATTGTTGCCCATGCTTGAAGTACTGATATGTGTGTATGTAAGGATGGAAATATACTTATAACAAATAAGAAACGAGAAGGGTCTCATAATTTAAAGTCCATGGACTATATAAACATGCTTGGAAGGAGCTAATAATAAGAATAACCCTTCCAGCTTGTGGTCTCTCAAATAACTAAGCAACAACCAAACAAAAACCACACACAATAGTTATATAACGTATGATTTTAGTAAATCTAGACATAAATATATAATCGTCATATAAGATGAAGCAGTCTGCTGAATTTAGATATTAAAGACAGGATTTAATAACCTGGGCTTGTATATAACAGTACTGTCTTAACTTGTCATAAATGACATACACTACATTGAACATCAAGGGGAAGCATGATGATTTTCTTATATAAGTAAATATGCATAACAAGTCATGTAATTGCTTTAACTTGAATTGTAGTTTTTGTAACCCATCTTGACCATATATAATACTTAAGGTAACTAATGTTTTATACATGACATCAAACTGACAAAGTTGTTCAAGAGAAACAACAGAAGCCTGAACTTGAAATGTCACAGAATGTAACAATCATATTCTGAACAAATAGTATTAAATTGACAATAGACACTCAGTTTAATAACATGGGCTTGTGTATAATAATGCTACTGTTTTAACTTGTCATAAATGACATACACAATACTGAACATTAAGGGGAAGCATGATGATTTTCTCATATAAGTAAATGTGCATAACACGTCATACACCACGGAGTATACGGGTGGAACAAATAAATGTAATAAAACAGCTCTCAACCTTGGTCAAAACCTACCACAGCCCAAAAAAAGTAGGAAGTTCACAGTCCAGTATGTAATAAAAATACAATTTTAATCCACAAAACTTGTTGCACAAAATGTCAACAAAAGTTAGTACAAATACCAACAAATAGCAGCAATGAATGGTAAGCATTTTCGTCCACGTAAGTCGTGGACTTTATCAAACCAAGGTGCCTCACCATTGTAACTGTTTAAATACCAGACCCAATTCACCCAATAAATTAAAATCAGCAGGTGTTGATTTACCCATAAATTAATACAAAGTTTTAACCCTTCAATTAAACACATAAACACTTAACACTGTACCATCTAAAATATTTTAAAACAGACCTTCCTACAGCATGTTACAACATAATTTATAATTTATAATGTCAATGCTTTGTCTTTTAAAACTTGTGCCAATGAAAAATGTTCATTTATACCTGGTGGATACATAGCTCCTAATTTTAACTGCCATCTAATTTCACTATTACAAACCCAGTTACCCCAGTCCCCTCCCCTAGGGTCCTTGAAAATGATTTCTAAAATTCCAAATTTGAACCTAGCTTGTCCTGTACAAGTCAATGTGTGCTTATAGAGGGAATTATTGGGGGTTTTAGTTTCTATGGCATGTAAATGTTCATAAACATGCTTCCGTAGCTCTCTCTCGGTTTTACCAACATAAAATCCTTGACCCCCTAAACATATGCTCAAATAAACCAGTCCCCTACTGCTACAATTGCCATTAGCCAAATGGACCCTAATCTGAAACTCCACCACCGTGATTGATGTTTCCTCTAGAATGTATGGACAGTACTTGCATGCTCCACATTTTAAGTCCCTTTGTTGCTATCCATTAGACAAAGGGTGTTCCAAATAGTGTTTCATACTGGGCCCTACTTTGTACACAAAAAGTGGTGAGGTTCCTAAACTACTATACACCTCACTATTGCCCTCCAAGATAACCCAGTTTTTTTGACACAATATTCCTTTCTGTTTGTCCAAGGGTACCATAGTTTGTAACCATGGCTTTTGAAAAATTACCATCCTGATTCTGTCTTGGATCCTTAGGGATCCTGTCACTACCAAATAGGGTATACATTTCCTCCCCGATTCATGCAGGGCTTTCTCCCCTAAGGAGTAAACAAGGTCGTCAGGGTAACCCCTATCTAAAAACATTTGTATGAGGTTACTCAATTCACATTTGAAATATACCAACGTTGAACACATTCTGGCTCCTCGGATCATCTGCCCCTTCACTAGGGACTGTAAACTTCCTACTTTTTTTGGGCTGTGGCAGGTTTTGACCAAGATGCAGAGCTGTTTTATTACATTTATTTGTTCCACCCGTACACTCCGTGGTGTATTTTTAGTTGTTTGTGAGGAGCATGATCTAACAGCCTTACAGCCCTTAGTTTATGGACCTGATATTGGTTCATTCCTATTGCAGATTTAACTGTAGCTGTTTTTGCTATGCACAACATTAACTGTCCGGAGATACACACTGGAACTTCGAACGAGGTAGCGAACCTTGAAGATCTTGCACTGAATGGTGAAGACAGGAATTTGACTCAGCTCATAAAAATGATGTCATTACAGTACCAGCAATTACAAACTACACTGGATAGACTACAGGGTCCGACCCACTTGATGACGAATGGCTCACAGGCTCCACTTCCATCCCTAATGTGCAGTGAAACAGGACTTCTGGGGAGCCCAGGCTTACCATCTACTTCTGGAACTAATAGTATTCCTTGTGGGCAAACCATGGTGAAATCTCCAGAGATTGTTAACAGGGACACGTGGTTCCAACATTGGCTCACAAAGGATTTATATTTCAACAACCAGGACAAGTTGATTAAACCTAATGACCTACACAATAAACTACAGGATTCTGAACAGAAAATGGGAAATGTACATAATTTGCAAATTGATAATGCATATCTTTCTGAATGTATTAGACTACAAAGAGTACCAAAAGGCCTAAGAACATGTAAATTCCCTAACGGGATGTCAGTAGGCCAACCTGAACTAGAAGAACTTCTAGCTATGTTTGACCGACATGGAATGTAACTGTTGCAGTTCATTATTAAAATGAATACTAACAGGATTAATCAACTGTTTGATGAAACTAATTCTTTAAATAATGATATATTTACTGATGACAATTTTGTTAGATATGAAGAAAAATATGACAATGTTTTTGAGAAAATAGAACAGGTGAAGGAGAATATAGCTAGAAAACAGAGGAAACTAAAAAGGGACAAACTTGAATACAAACAGAAAATAGCTTACCCATTGCCTAAGAGTTATTTAGAACACTCCATGAATGTAGTACGAGAAGGTGGGTTCAATTTAGGGATGGCTTCTGTGAGTTATTTGGGGGAGTTAAGGATGACAATGGTACATTTTGCAACCTTCAGAAGGTCAGAAAGGATATTCAATAGGAACCAAAATGGTCCTAATTTTTTAGGCCAGCAGGGTATGCCAAAGGGGCAGAAACAGAGAGGACAGAGGAATTACTGGAGGAACAACAGGGGGTACAGATACTAAACCAAGAACAACAGGGTTCATCTATTATTTCATCTTTTGGGGGAAAGATGTTAAGCTATTTAGGGTTTCACATTTTTAACTACATGGATGAGTTAATTACTAAAACACATTTTTCCCTCTTTAAAAGAGGTTTGAAGTTTGTCCCTAGTAGAAGTATGGATATCTCAGAAGTGCTTCTTGTACTTAAACTTTATTTGAGGAAACTGAACTTTGATTTGTATTTTAAGAATAGTAACACTGACAGCAAATGTGGTTTATCAAAAAGAAAAGTGTGTTCAACCCCCCCCCCCCCACATCCAACACTTGTGAGTTTTGCAAAGGTTTGTACCAGACAAATTTACCAGGCTTATAATTCTCAGAAAGATAGATACTTTAATCTTGATAAAGATGAGGAAAAGTTACTAAGAACTCTGAGAACAACTGAAGATCTGAGAATTATGAAGCCTGATAAAGGAAGTGGGATAGTAATAGTGGATAAGAACGATTACATTAATGATATAGTGAATATGTTAAATGATACCGATAAATATGAAACTGTTTCCCTCAATCAGATTAACATTGCACATAGGAGGATAGAGCTATTTATAGAGGACAGTCTCCTACAGGGGTTAATCAATGAAGAACTGTACAAGTTCTTGGTTAATGAACAGCCATACATCCCCACTGTCTTTGATATTCCCAAAGTTCATAAAAATGTAGATCACCCTCCATACAGACTGATAGTGGCAGCCCACAATAGTTCCATCTATTCTTTGGGTATCTTTGTTGACTGGTTACTGAAGAACACAATGTGTCCTATTCGCCATGTTTTAACAGACTCGTGGGATTTTTTAACAAGAATTAAACAAGAATTGTTTGGTGACTCTACAGGTTTTTCTACTATTGACGTAGTGGACCTGTTTAATTCTATTCCCTATGGGTTTGGAATAGAGTTCTTTTGGGAGGCCCTACATGACTATACCAATCTGGATGGAGGCCTTACCAATTTTGTGGTGGATGTGATGGAGGTGATTCTAAACAACAATTACATTAACTTTGAGAATGAATATTTTAGACAACTAAAAGGGGTGGCAATGGGGTCTAGCAGTGCCCCTATTTTTGCCAATTTAATAATGGTGACCTGGGAGAAGAAATTTGTTTTTAACTCAGGGTTTGACAAGGAATGGATTTTGTACCTCTGTTATCTTGATGATATTTTTGTTCTTTGGAAAGGTGGGAAATTGGTGGCAAATAACTTTTATGAACATATTAATCAGATTTGTCTGCACTTCAAGTTCACACAGAATTTTTCTTCTGATAACATTGATTACTTGGATGTCACTATTTTGAGCAATAGGGTAATGGGTTTTTTTTACATCCAAGGTTTACTGAAAACTCACTTATTGTAATAGTTTCTTGGCCTTTGACAGTAGACATCCTTTCCATATTAAGAAAAACCTGGTTAAGGGGCATATGATCCAAGGGGCCAGAATGTGTTCAACTTTGATAGATTTCAAATGTGAATTGGGTAACCTCATACAAATGTTTTTAGATAGGGGTTACCCTGTGGAACTTGTTTACTCCTTGGGGGAGGAAGTCCTGCATGAATGGGGGAGGAAATTTATACCCCTACCTGGTAGTGACAGGATCCCCCAAGGAGCCGAGACAGAATCAGGATGGTAATTTTTCAAAAGCCATGATTACACACTATGGTACCATTGTGCAAACAGTAAGGAATATTGTGTCAAAAAACTGGGTTATCTTGGAAGGCAATAGTGAGGTGTATAGTAGTTTAGGAACCTCACCTCTTTTTGTGTACAAATTAGGGCGCAGTATGAAACATTATTTGGAACACCCTTTGTATCTAATGGACAGTGACAAAGGGACTCAGAAATGTGGAGCATGCAAGTACATTCTAGAGGTAAAATCAATCACGGTGGGGGAGTTTCAGATTAGGATCAATTTGGCTAATGGCAATTGTAGCAGTAGGGGACTGGTTTATTTGAGCATATGTTTAGGGTGTCAAGGATTTTATGTTGGTAAAGCCGAGAGAGCACTACGTAAGCGCATTTATGAACATTTATATGCCATAGAAACTAAAACCCCTAATAATTCCCTCTATAAGCATACACTGACTTGTACAGGACAAGCTAGGTTCAAATTTGGAATTTTAGAAATCATTTTCAAGGACCCTACAGGAGGGGACTGGGGTAACAGGGTTTGTAATAGTGAAATTAGATGGCAGTTCAAATTAGGAGTTATGTATCCACCAGGTATTAATGAGCATTTTTCATTGGTACAAGTTTTAAAAGACAAAGCATTGACATTATAAATTATAAATTATGTTGTAACATGCTGTAGGAATGTCTGTTTTAAAATATTTTAGATGGCACAGTGTTAAGTTTTTATGTGTTTAATTGAAGGGTTAAAACTTTGTATTAATTTATGGGTAAATCAACACCTGTTGATTTTATTGATTGGTTGAATTGGGTGTGGTATTTAAACAGTAACAATGGTAAGGCACCTTGATTTGATAAAGTCCATGACTTACGTGGATGAAAGCGCTTACCATTCATTGCTGCTGTTTTGGATTTACCTTTTTGTTGCTGCTGACTATTGCTGCTATTTGTTGGTATTCATACTAACTTTTGTTGACATTTTGTGCAACATGTTTTGTGGATTAAAACTGTGTCTTTATTACATACTGGACTGTGGACTTCCTACTTTTTTTGGTCTGTGGCAGGTTTTGACCAAGGTGGAGAGCTATTTTATTACATCATATTATTCCTTTAGCATGAATTGTGGTTTTGTAACCCATCTTGACCATACATAATACTTAAGCTATTACCAAGGCAACTAATGTTTTATAGATGATATTAAACTGACAAAGTTTTTCAAAGGAAACAATAGAAGCCTGACCTAGGATTGTCACAGAATGTAACAATCACATTCTGAACAAATAGTATTAAATTGACAATAATCACTCAATTTAACCTTTGCTGATTATACGAAAAAGAATGTTGCCATTTAAATCTAAAAACTTTCAGTATATGCCATAAAATGGCAATTTATGAATATGGAAAGGGAACTTGTAATCATTAATCACAATAAGTGAATTTGTTGTTTTTAACCTAACATTTCACTCATTTTATAATAAGAAATGACAGATATGAAAATTCTTATGTGTAGGAAATGGGGGGGAAGAGGGATGCACTGATAATTAAAATACACTAACTTTCATTAATGTTCACATAAAACAAACTTGATGCTTTAAGTACGTTAGCAACAAACAAAGTGATTACTTAAATGCTGGTAAACAATGAAATATAACTTCTGATATATCCAGTAAAATACATTGTATTATAAACATTAGGTATAAATATTATTACCATCTATTTATATTAAGTAATACATTTTGAAAGACTTCGTCAATAAGGGTGAATATGTTAAATAACTGTGTGCTCTAATCTTTTATTGAGGTTTTATATATGATGCATCCTACTTTACTATGATTGAATTGTCATCTATCTTTCATGTAAATATTAATTGCTTATATAATAATCAGACATATATATTGTATTAAAATTCTGTCTAATCTACAATAATACTTTATCTGTTCAAAATAAAATAAATATTGTTTATTCCTATTACAAATATTCTTCATATGATAATTCAATTTATGGAGCTTAGATGTTCTGGATTGTCAAGGTATGAGTGATAATCTGATGAACTTAGGTTTATCCATCAGATTAGGAATGATTTTCATTCCATGGCTAGTGCAGATCTTAGTTTTGTTAACATTTATTAATTTAAATTTGTTATGTAACAAATACATTTTTAGTATGCCTGACCAAAATATTACTTTAGTGGTAAACACTCAAAGTATAAAACTGATAATTTCCTTTAAAAGCTGAAACATATACTTTATAGTTATCAGAGGAAAATGTTTCATAGTCACAATAAAACAAAAAATATGTAGTCTAAATAACCTAGGATGGATTTAACTTTATTATCTTTAAATACCAATGGCTTAAACAATCCTAGTAAGAGATCAAATCTACTAAAATATTTAAAACTGAACAAAGAACAAATTACCTTCCTTCAAGAAACTTGTTTCAAAACAAATGACAATTACAAATGAAATCCTAAGGAATATATGATATTAGCGCAATCCACTTATAAGATCAAGACAAAAGGGGTACCAATTTTATGGAAAACAAATATGATCAACCCAACAATCATTTAAAAGTATGAAGATAAAGAAGGCCTTATGGGATTAGTAATAGTTAAATATAATAAAAGAATATGGACCTAGCCAATCTATACTGGTTCCAAGGCATTGGAACAGGAACTGTTAAAAAACATTTGGATTTCGTTTCCAGTAATTATAAAGGCAACTTAATATTAGGAGGGGATTTTAACTGTATATTTCATATTTCTAAAACTACACATAAAAGACCACTGCACACATCTGCTGTATCGAAAGCTTTAAACAAGTGGGTAGAATAATTTCATCTTGTAGATACTTTCAAATTTATAGAAGATAAATCTTTGTTGTTTCCCATCAAAATCACAGATTTGGTACTCAAACTAGAATAGATAAAATATTTGCTGCCCATGACTTACACTCTAAAATTATTAATTTCTCAATCACTCCCTGCCCCTTTTCAGACCACAATTCATTGACACTAAAACTTCAAAATGGGTACAAACCATTAATCTTTAACTCCAGAATTTCAGCATATATAACTAAAATTAAAGAGTTCAAAACCTGGTTATCTGAATTACAGTTCTTCTTAGATATGAATTACAATAGAGAGATAAATAAAATAATGATATGGGACTCATTAAACGCTTACATATATGGTAAAACCCTAACTTGGTATAAAAAATCAGAGAATGGGATCCTGAATTATTAGATCTACAATCCAAACTTTTGTCAGTAAAAGCTGAAAAAAATCTAAATCATTTGGAGATGAAAAAGAAAGTAGAAGTATTAAACAATAAATACAATGAAATTCTAACACATAAAACTGGCTTAGCTTTAGAAAAACTAAAAATTAATACCTTGGCCACTTCTCCCAAATATCTACATAATTTATCTACAAGAATCAAAATACAATCAAAAGCTAATAACATTAAAATATCTTTCATGAAAAGAAAGGGAAACATGTCTTGGATATATGTGACATTCTTGATGCCTATATAAATCACTATATGGAACACTTCCAAATGGAAAATATACATATTGATCAATTAAATCTAGATGAAAATGTTCTAATATAAAAAAATACCAGAAAAATTAAAACTAGATCTGCAAGCACCCATATCTGACAAAGAAATTACAGATACAATAAAAGAGGGTAAAAATAATAAAGCTCCAGGTATAGATTGCATAATTATGGAAATATATAAACCTTTTCCATCAAAGATGCTATCTCTCTTCCATAAAACTTTATTAGAAATTCAGTCACAAGCTTTAATACCACCCTCTTGGAGATATTCCTTAATCACACCAATCCTAAAGGAAAACAAATCCCCAAACCTCTGTTCCTCATATAAACCTATATCATTATTAAATAATGACTATAAGATATTTATGACAATATTAACTAACAGAATGAAAATACCATTAGCCAAACAATAAATAATGATCAAACTGGATTTATATATCATAGACACACACATGACAATATTAAAAGGATAATTTCTCTTATAGATTATGTTAATGAAGAAAATAAAGAAACACTCATAATTGGCATAGATATAGAGAAAGCCTTTGATTTCCTAAATTGGGACTATTCAAAATCCTAATTGTTCATCTCCTAAAGAATATATATACAAATAATTTAGTGTATGTCAGGTTAGGTCCTTTTACTCTGAATCTATTGCTCTGGCTATTGAAATATTGGCAGATTCAATTCATAACAATATAAAAATCAAAGGAATAGATGTCTATGAGCAATACAATTCTAAAGTAATGCTATTTTCTGATGACATATTACTAACATTATCTAATACAACAGAGACATTAGAAGAATTAGATAATTTTAATTGACAAATTTCACATGACTTCAAGACTCCATTTCAATAAATCAAAATCAAAATTGTTATTTTTAAATAAAAAAAAGAACTGCAGACTAAGGGGAATCACATCACAGAGAAACAAGAATCTACCTTAAAATATCTAGGAATTGAGTTATGTAAGGATAATAATTAATTAGTCTCAAAAGGTACAATAATATCATTGATACAATTAAAATCTCTGTGGAAAAATGTAACAAAATAATATTAACATTTGAAGATAGACTACAGTTAATAAAAATGGTTTTACTGCCCAAGATCCTATATATAGCCGTGGTTATACAACTGCTACCAGAAAAAATATACTTAAAGAAATAAATTCATGCCTAATAACATTTTTATGGTTTCACAAAAGAAACAGAATAGCTTTAATACATCATATCAGACCATGGAAAGAGGTAGGATTAAACTTTCCTGATATAGAAATATATATAAAAGCATCAATATCTAAAACAATCTCAGATTGGATAAGTCCAAATTACTCTGTAAATTGGAAAATATTGCTAACTGTAATATCAATAAATTAATTTGATTTACAAAAAGATTTTCAAATAGATAAAAACAACTTGCCATTGTACATATTGTGTATTAGTATGCGATGTAACATAACTAAACCCACTAAAACTTGTATGATTAATTATTACATTGACTCATTTAGGAAAATTATTAATGCAAATATAAATTTCAAAATCTGGCTTGATCTTTTAATACCATTTATAGTCACAAAGAATGTTCCATATAAATATATAGAGAAATTATTAATTTCTGGGAACAGAAGGTATTTGTTTGTTGGCTCCAATGTATCAAAGAACTAAAAGTCTTAGATATGCAAGAAATAAAAACAACATGCAAAATTCCACAGCAGGACTGGCTAACTTTACAGAGTATTCTGTCATATTTGTAAGATTTAATTAGAATAATTAACAAGTCTTCATTTAAAGAAATACCTAAAGTTATGAAATACATATATGAAATCATATATAATGACTTTGACATGGGAAACACTATTTCAAAATTGTACAAAATATTGATAAACTATAAAACAAGACCCAAAACCTCATATTGGAAATATATAACAAAAGGACACTCAATACAGTTAACTGAAGATATTAAAACAAATATCTTATTATCAATAAAATATACATCCTTTACACAATACTGGAAAGTTTTTTAATTGGAAATGCTTGCAGAGAGCATTCTTAACCCCAGACAGAATCCATAAAATTAGTTCTTCCATAAAAGGAATATGTTGGAGATGTGAGCAAGTATACAATGCAGACTGGAAGCACATTTTTTCTTTGATTGTGTTAAAATTAAACCATTTTGGAATGGTATTAATAACTTTCTACAAGCTTCATTTAATGAATCACTTTATTTAACTAAAGCTCTTGTATTATTAAATGTGAACAACGGTCCTCATTTGAATAGTTCAAACGTATCTAGTATGGACTATACTTGCAATTTCAAGGAAGTGTATAACAAAAAGATGGAATACAAACACAATACCAACTTTGGAAGACTTCTACAGCCTACTGAGGACCACAGCATTATTGGATATTAAGATTAATTTATCTAAAGCCATTTATCAACAATGCTTGGGAAAAAGTCTTAACGTTGATTGACACTATAGAATAATTGATTAGACACTCTGATAATTGATTGGACATACTTATTAAGTAACTGTATACATTAAGATCTGTTATAGTGTCAGGCTAATGTAAATAGTGTACATAGTTATTTATGATGTTATGTATAGATACTATGGAATAAATTCAAAGGTATTTGAAAAATAAAAAAAAATGTGAGAATGCACAAGCACTTAAATAACAGCAAAATTAATCATTTTCCCCATTGACCCATACAGTAGACTGTCAATCTATGCAAACGCATTTTACTGACATCAAAATAAAACATTTCTCCTAATGACCCTTTCAGTAGTTTGTCCATGCCTCCAAAAGCACAAATATGATTTCACCGAATGACTCCTTCACTGCATTGTCCATGTATACACAAACACATAAATGACAACAAAATGAAACATTTCCTCCAAATTATCCCTTCAGTACTTTATCTATGTATGGACAAGCACTTCAGTGACATCAAAATTAACCTTTCCCCGAATGACTTCTTCAGTAGTTTGTCAATGTATGTGCAAGCACCAAAATTAAACATTTCTTCACAGTCATCCCTTCAGTTGTCTGTCCATGTATGTAAACGGGTCTACCTGATAACACCAACACGCCAAAACACCGACAATGAAATAACCGACACGACAAAACTGAAAAAAAAAGATAGTTCAAAAACACGAAACTTCACATGCTCGACAAACCACAATCCCGACAATCAACAAAACAAATACCTTTCCCGAAAAACACATGCACAACACAAGTACACCAAAAACCTTACAAACCTACACCAAACCTTACTTACACAACTATCTATGCACTAAACTTAACCCAAACCCTAACCCTAAGGTCCGTCACTATCGCACACGTACCTTACCCTCACTCTAACCCAAACTCACTTAACCCACCCCTAAACCTAAAGTCAGTCACTATCGCACACTTACCTTACCCAAACCCTAACCCTAACTCACTTAATCCACCCCAACCCTTAACTCTTTCACTATTGCACACTTACCTTATCTGCACCCTATCCCTAACTCACTTAATCCGCCCATAACCCTTAACTCTGTCACTATCGCACACTTACCTTACCCTCACTCTAACCCAAACTCACTTAACCCACCCCTAAACCTAAAGTCCGTCACTATCGCACACTTACCTGACCTGCACCCTACCCTAACGTCCGTCCCTATCACACACTTACCTTAACATGTCGGTATTCTCAGCATCAGGATTCTCAACTGTCGGTCTTCTCTGTTGTCGATCTTCCGGTGTCGGCATTCTCGTCATTGGCGTTTAGATATTTCGGCGTTTTCAGGTAGACCCATGTGAAAACACTTAAATGACATAAAAATGAAACATTTTCTCCAATGACCCCTGCATTGGTTTGTAAATATATGTGTAAGTACTGACATCAAAAGAAAACATTTCCTCCAATGACCCCTTTCACTAGTTTGTCAATGCATGCACAAATATTTCACTAACATCAAAATTAAACTTTCCAACAGCGCCTTCAGTAGTTTGTCTATTTATGTACAAGCACTTCACTGACATTATAATGGAACATTTCCCCAAAGACCTCTTCAGCAGTTTGTCATGTATGGACAGACATTCAAATGACATAAAAATGAAATAATTTCACCCATGACCCCTTCAATAGTTTGTCCAGATATGCACAATCACTTAAATGACAACTAAATGAAACATTTCCGCCCATCAATCCCTGAAGCAGTTTGTCTATGTATGTACATGCACTTAAATGACAAGAAAATGAAACATTTCCTGGAACAACCTCTTCATTATTTTGTCCATGTATGCACAAGCATTTAAATGACAACAAAATGAAACTCTCCCCAGTGACCCATTCAGTAGTTTGTCCATGTATGCACAAGCACTTCACTGATATCAAAATGAAACATTTCCTCAAAAACACCTTCAGTGGTATATGTATACACAAGCACTGAAAAGACAACAAAATAAAACATTTCCCCCAATAACCCCTTCAGTAGTTTGCTTATGTATGCACATGCACTTAAAAATGACAACAAAATGAAACATCTCATTGAACAACCCCTTCAGTTATTTGTCCATGTGTGCAAAAGTACTTCACTGATGTCAAAATGAAATTATTTCCCCATTGACCCATTCAGTAAGTTTTCCATGTATTCAAAAGCATTTCCCTGACATCAAAATTAAACATTTCCCCCAACGACCACTTCACTAGTTTACCCTTGGATACACAAGCACTTAAGTGACAACAAAATTATACTTCTCTCAATGGCCCCTTCAGTAGATTGTCCATGTATGCACAAGCACTTCACGGATATCAAAATGGAACATTTCCTCAAAGACCTCTTTAGTAGTTTGTTCATGTATGCACAAGCACTGAAAAGATAGCAAAATAAAACTTTTCCCCCAGTGACCCCTACAGTACTTTGCCCATGTATGCATAAGCACTTCACTGACAAGAAATCAAAACATTTCCCTGCAAATTTAGTTGTCCATGCATACACAAGCACTGAAAAGACAACAGAATGAAACATTTCCCCCAACCACTCCTTCAGTAGTTTGTCCATGTATGCACAGACACTTTACCCCAATGACCACCAGATCTGGAATTTGGGAACACATGCAGCCTGGCCTTTGATCATCAAGTGCCTAGAGTGGTGAGAAAATCATTCTACTTTGTACAACTTATAAGCAAGGATACGGCAACTAATTCCAGGGATATCATTGTTCCACTGTATTCGACTTTCATCACACCAAGCACTGACCACTACATACCATCCAATATGTATCTGACCAGGCATTTGCAACACCTGGAGCATCCACAGATTTTAATCTCAGAAAGAATAGAGGGAGAAAACAACATGTCCTATGCAGATTTCCTCAAGTCTCATTCCCTGTATTTGGTCACCAGCAGACTCCTGTGAGTCGATCTATGCCTGGCCTGTAAAGTATCATCTGATCCAGCACTGATGGGAATTGCACATATACAAAACAGATAGAATCCAAAATACCTGTTCCAGGGACTTAAAACTCATCTGTAACATAAATAGTAAGTGCTGGTAGGACAGGCATGTGCAGCAGAAAATACTCTTCCTCTGCAATAGGCTTAAATCAGAGTTCTTCTGTATCCAAATTTGAGAGTAACTTGGACCAGAGGATAGGGAGTTGGAAATTTACCCCTGGCCTGGCACCTATGCCTCTTATGGACAAAAGCAGGCTGTAAATCCTTGGCTACTCATTGTCCTGGCCTATGTCCAAACCTTAAAATTACAAGGGAATATCAAATCATGTCAAATGCATTTTGGTAATGCAAGGCTAGGCTTAAAAATGGACATAGGGCTGTTAGCCTATAAATCACCTATATATATATATATATATATATATATATATATATATATATATATATATATATAGACACACACATATATACACACACACACACACACACACACACACACACACACACACACACACACACACACACACACACACACACACACACAGTTATCTATATGCATGTATTCACATATGTATATATGTATCTATGTATGTATGTGAGATGTGTAAAGATGGGAGAGATTACTTTGGTAGACTGTGCGAATAGCTGATAGCTATTTTGTCAACATAATTTGTTTGATAAAACAGCTAATCAATAGTGGGCAAGTTCACTACAATATAGGTGTTGGGGCATATGTCCTTTCCCTGATATTTTGAGATCTTAGAGTTGGACTATATAAGCAAGAAGGGGTGTGGGGAAGGGTGTTTTTTATCTGCATGCTTTGATGTTATAACTTGCAGCATGTATATTTATGTGTCATATTTTTTCTTTCCAGTCTCTGGGTGCTTTATTCATTTTAACTATGTGTGTGTGTGTGTGTCTATATGTATATATATATATATATATATATATATATATATATATATATATATATATTATATATGTGTGTGTGTGTATGTATGCATTTCTGTGCATGAAATAAAGCTGGTCTTTGAAAGTTTAATGATTGTTGCTTTATTTTTCTAAGAAATCAATGTTGTCTACATAATCAACATTCATCAATATATTTTAGAGTGTCATGCTGCAGTCACTGATATGTTAATGAAGTCCATCAAAACAAATTACATTGTGATGACATGCATCCTTTCTCAGTGCCTTATGGTACAATCCACAGCACTGAGCAATTATTTTGGAATCCTACTGCGTCTGTGACTAGCTAACTGAAAAATAACATTAATGACAAAACAGATCCATTTCTATGAGAACTAAGATAAATTTAACAAAAAAAAACTAAATTATAAAACTAATAATTCATTTAATCATCACTAATGTAGTCAAACAATTCAAAAAAATCAATTGCCCCTACAAAAATAATAAAAAATGGCTTGCAAATTGCTTTGTTACTAGAGTACAATAACCTTCACAAAATTCTCCTGTCATAAAAAAATTCACAAAGTACATAAAACACTATTCTTTAAAATAAATAATTTATACCACTGTAGTCATAGGAAACCATTCTATCTGTATGATGCTGCCATCCAAATCCCACACTTACTTTTTCAACAGTCACTGCCATCCACACAGCAGGGAAATGAAGCAGTTTGCCAAGCCTGTTTTTCATCCTGACACATACAGGTACATACACCCCCCCCCTACATTCAGCAGTCACTCTTCTATCTACTGCATGTCTTTGTGATATGTAGGGGAGAGATGTGGGTCAAGGGGAAACATTACCTAGCCTAAAAACAAAGAAAAATTGAATAAATTCAATGCTTGGAGTCTGGTTTGTGTGATACAAAAATACTCTTGTAATGTACTATTAAGAAGCTCAGTTTGTGAAAGGAGTCTGCTTATTTATTAAGCCTACAGTGTAAGATACTCCATCTAACATATACCAGACAATACATATTCCTCAGTGCAATGCAAACATTCATTCAAATGCTACACAACTTTTTCTGTCTGCAGAATCTGCTGCCCCCACATACACAGACCCTTAGAATGTTACACAGACTAAGATTCATATAACATGGATTATGACCTCCACTAACATTAAATACGTACTGAAATGACAAAATTGGGAAGGTGTCTCATTTTTACATATTAATGCAAATTTATATTGCATCTAAACCTCTTAAATATGTTTTTAAATTGCCAAGAATAGAAAATCTCTAATAACCAAATGAACGTCTCCATTTGTCTTCTGTGTATCTTTTTTTTTACTCTGTTAGGATTAGAAAATTATCTGAAATATAGCTGAGAACTTGAGTCCATGCCAATGAATATTCATAATATAATAATTATAATAATTGTAATATGAATATTTCAGCATACATTATTTTTTCCATACATGATGAACTGTCATGGTCATTTAATGAAAGTATATTTGATATGTATAATTCAATGTTTTCTTCCTTATTTTCTTCTAACTTTTTGGTTTTTATTTTGATATACTCAGCTCTAGTTCTACAGGCTACTTGGAAGATAATGATGTTGTGGAAGTACCATAAAAATTGCAAAGACTAACTGAATGGGTCTCAGTAGTATTTCAGTCCTTGTTATATATCAGTATAATGACCAGTTATATTACTGCCATTGATGATGTTAAGCACTCTGTAGCATGAAACGATGGTGAAAAAGGTCAAGACATTTGATAATTTTCTATCTAATGTAGCATTTAGAAAGGTCAGATTCCAATATTTTGTTTAGAGAGAGCAGGATAGCAGAAGAGATCAATTTTATCTACGCCAAATTTTACAATCTACTGTGCCTTCTAGGGGTGAGATTCACCCAAATGAATACTTCACAACATTGATGTTTTTGACGAACTGAGCTTTACTATACCCAGGAAAAAAAAGTAGTTTGATCTCTAACACTCACGGTTAACTCATTACATCCAAGTGATGCCTCCAGGTGCATCTGCAGTTAACTCCTACTTATGCCTTTAAGCGTCAAATATTATGCGCTCATATTTGCATCAATAAATCCAAAACCATGCTATGTACAAGTTTTTTAAAAGATTTCAACTTAAATATTATACAGTTGCAAACTCAACTGCATTAACTTTTGACCTCTGTCTAGTGCAAGTAAAGAGTTATTAACTGTTGTTTTATGATATTAATTTATATAGATATCATTTTCACATTTTTCTAAATATCTCAACAACCAAGTAACACAGACAGAACTCCTTAGCCTCTTATGAAAGCAAAATGCTGCTGACAGTAAGTATGTAACTTCAGTAGTTGCTGAGATACTGTAAGTTTACAAAATATTACAAACGTAGTAGTTACTGTGTTTACTGTGACTTATAAAGTTCAGTTTAAGACCTATAACCTGAAGAATACTACTACTACTACTACTACTACTACTATAAAGATAGTTTGTGCTGAAGGGATTGTTATTTATACTTATTTGATAACCACTATGGTTCCAAAGATATGAACATTTGTTTGAAATATGAGGACATAATTTAGTCTTTCAAAGGGTTTGGCTCCGGCCATTGGAATTTACAGTGCAAACTTCCTGAGCTCCATTGGAGTGAATTAGTTAATTACTCTCATTATAGCGTTATAGTCGCCTCACAGTAAGATGCTGACCGGTTCGACTCTCAGATACCAGCGTCTTCTGCGTGGAGACATACGTGAATGGGCGTACCTTTGTTGAAGGTTGTGCGTTAGGGCTGGCAACTCAGCACGTAAAAATCAACAGCCAATCATTAGCGGACCGGAGTTCCGCTGTGGCGACCCCTAACCGGGAAAAGCCGAAAGACACAACAACCTAATTCAAATATAGTTCTAGCTTACCCAAGGACTATCTGGCTGCAGTTCTGGTGTGCAACACCTCCATCTGTATGTGAGAAATGGTATTGCAAGCAGGACATCTATCTGCAGTACAAAGTTTAGCATTCAGATGGAACTGCAGACCCATGTGGCTGTCAAATGCATGAGCTCCATCTGTAGGGCAAACTTGTGGATGCAGGCATGAGGGCCAGCATGGCTGTCATGTCTGACTTAACCTCATCCAAGAAGAGTGGCTTGGGAGACTGCTAGGCCACCATGCATTTGAATTTATTTTTAAGAATACTGTGATGTGAGCTGTCCCCAGTAGATTTTGGAGGGATGGCTCACCTCAAATCCAGGCTCTAGCCATGATTCCTGCCACCGTTAGTACAGCTGCATCTCTTTGTGGAACTAGGTACTGAAGACAGTTTGCCTTCCCTCTAGGTACTACCAGTGTACCTTTTTCCACATACAGGTTGAGCAGCTGCTTCAACTTGTCCTATTGACTTTAATGAGATTTGCCATAAATCAGCCTGGTACATCTGTAATCCTCACAAATATACACTTGTTGCAGTCAACGTACTGAGCCCAGTTCCTTTTTTGGAGTTGTTTATATGACTATAGCAGTCCCTATTAGCTTCTGCTGCATTAGGGCTGACAGAGTTCTGTCTTTTGGAATCAGGTGGGAATAACTGCTTAGCATAGCATGTCACTTCACACCCAAATGACTACCAATCTGGCCCAAAGTCAGCACAGATTTACTAACAAATATTTGTAACTCATCTGTCTCATCTATTCTTTGAGCCCTCACTTCATTCAAAAATGATTTATCCTTTACTTCTTTCCATCGCTATATTACTCTATGTTGTATATATGTAAATTAGTTACATTTGTCTGAGTTACATGTTGTGCTTGTATATGCAAGAATTTACATTCCTCTGTGTTATATGTGGAGCTTTCTCCCCCAGGCATCCACTGAAAAAGGACTATTGTTCAGTCAGACTTTCCTGGTAAACAAATGTAAAATAAATAAATAAATCTTGATTCAGAAATCGTCTTCATTTCTTTCTTAATAGTATAAGAGATTCTGGAAAACATTAGAATCCTGTTACATCATTAATTATGTTATCAGATATTAGGCAGGATTCACGAAGGCTTGCACGGAGTCTAAGAGTAGTGTAAGACTCCATGCAGCCCTGACGATCCAGGAACAGCCCGAAATTCCGTGTAAGAGACCAGCTAAAACGTCTCTTACACGGACTGGGCGTGGATATGCTAATCACCTCACTTGCAGCCGAAAGGCATGCAAATGAGGTAGATTAGTGATCCACAAAGCCCAAACCAGCCCGTGTAAGAGACGTTTTAGCTGCAGAAATGTACTCAGTTGACAACTGAGTACTTTTCTGCAAATAACACAATTGAGCCATGTCAGCTCCAAATAAAGAGTGCATATGTGTCAGGCAGCATGCCAATGGCCAAATATGTGGCCATTGGCAAGGTACCCCAATGCAAATATGAGAAATAAATATGTTTAAACGCAGCGCAGCCCCGCGCAAACGGGCTGCGCTATATAAAACATAAAAATGAAGGTTATAAACCCACAAATGTGGGTTTTATGCAATACATGGATTTACAATGCTGGGACCAGCAGACCAATAGCAACATGGCCACCATTTAGTGGTTGCTAAGGGGTGAAGCTGGGTCTAAGACATGTAACTAAGCATTAGTAGGCAATCTGATGTAAATGAGTGTTAGGATACTGAATCCCACTGTCACATAGCAAATGAGCACATTATGAGTAGTGTAAGAGTTACATAAGGGGGAGGAACAGAGTAGGAGATAGGTGACATCACAGGGGGGAATGGCAGAAAGAAATGCAGTTCATTGGAGGTCAGTGTTACATGACAGATGTCAGACACATATCATGGAAAGAGGAGTGCCACAAGATAAGCATGGGAAAGTCAAGAAATGGAAGGTGTACACTGTTGCTTACACCAAAGTTTCTTGCTGGGCATGTGCATGCGCACATGTGCGCCATGAGGTGCGAGTAGGGCAGTGTGCGCGCTTGTAAGGCAGACTGAGCATGTGGGAGCCTGTTGGCAGACTTGTAAGACTGTTTGTGCTGTTGTGCACGCGTTTTAACCCGAATAAGAAGATTCTAAACCATGTAAGCCTGTGTGCGCACGTGTAAGCCACTGTGAGCGTGTTTCTGCTGGTATGCGCATTGCTCCCCCCTGAGGAAACAGAAAGGAAAAAGGAAGCAACAGAATTAGTAGGAAGCTAGCAAAA